>NW_025999927.1:304212-352804 GCF_001458135.2 Marmota marmota marmota
GCCCCTCGCCCGGCGGCCGGGCTCGCCCGCGCGTCCCCGCTCCGAGGCACCCGAGAACTAGCCATGGTGAGCTGGCCCCGCATGCCGGTGAGGCTCTGGTCGCCCCACCATCCTTCTCCGGGGCGGCGCGGGGCCCCGGCCAGCGCTCCGCCCTCGCTGGCTCTGCTTCGGATTGTTGGCGCTGTTCTTTAAGCTCCTTCGAGTTCGTACCTAAGGGGTGCTGTGTCCTGGGAAGATAAAGGGCTCCTTTATCTTGATTATTCACTCTTTCAGGAATTTAAGAAAAAGTTTAATTCACAGACACTTGAGCGAAACACAACCTGACTTGCTCCTTTTAAAAAATTGCTTTTCTGATCTCTGCACTCCTGCTGGCAGGGCCTGATTTCCTGCACCTTAGAGTAAGCTACCTACAAGGTGTAGTGTGAGGGGTTCCCAGGCACTGTATTGCTTGGCCTCTCTCCCAGCTGACTAGTGTGAATACGTGTAAACAACTGGGTTGAGCAGAAGGATAAAGTGGTTTAATTCTATAGGACCTTCACAGGCCTCCCCACCCACATGCTGACCTAGGGGAAAGCTGGCCAGGCTTTTCTCCTCTTCTGTTTAGTCCTCCTTGGGGATGGAGGGATATGAGAGGTGCCCTCTTCTAGGCACGGGACCATGTGCAGCCTGTGTTTGCACAAGTCTCTAAGGCTGCAGTTTTAGGATCAGCCCTAAAGTCAGGCAGCTGTTTCCCTGGGAAACAGAGTTATCTGGGAGGTTTCCCACTGATGTAAAACAGCAGAACTGTTTCCCACTTAGCCCTCTGTGTTGCTTTTAGGTCTTTGTAACAAGTGTGACAGGAAAATAAATCTTCAAGGGCTGTGAGAAAAGCACAGGCCCTTCAGAGGAGCCACCAGGGACTCTGGGTCTGCTGCCTGGCTCCTGGCATTGGGGTTTGTGTAGGAGAATGCTCCATGGGCCTCCTTGTTTTACTTAGTTCATGGGAGGACTGGGAGGACCCAGAACTGGAGCAGAGGGGTTTGGAAGCAGAGGGTTTGGGGCTGAGAAACTTCCTGATAATCATCTCGTCTTGTTTTCAAGCTGTGGTGTCAGTGGACGGGCGGCCTGTGAGACTCCAGCTCTGTGACACAGCAGGACAGGTCAGTATCATGTTACGACTCAGTGCTGGAGAGGAAGCAGCCTTGTAAAGGCTTCCAGATGACCTTTGACTGTATTTCCAAACAATTCCCTTGGTAACTGGGTTGTGCGAAGCCTGGTGGAGCAAGCCCTGCCCTGCTGTGGCCCCTTTGGAGGGTGGTGGGAGGAAGCAGAAGAGGCCACCTCTGGAACTAGCAAAACAGGGTTTGGCTGCCTTCATTCTGGCCAGCAGGGGACCCTGGGCAGAAATAGCCCTTATCTCACAGGAATTTCTGTTATCCCTTGCTTTCTAGTTTTATTGAAACATGCTGTGATGCTTTGGTGATATTAAAGACCAGAGAGCCAGATATTTAAGAAATTTGCTCAAGAAAAGGTGGAACATGCACCAGTAAGGGATCTGCTTCTGTAGCTACAGTTGATTCTCCGGGATCAGCCCCAGCCCTGGAGCAGAGAAGCAGTGGCCAGGGCAGTCCTGAGCTGGAGAGAGGCATGAGCAGTGCCTTGCTCTTTCCAGACTAGGGCATGGACTCTTGTCCAGAGGCTGGGTGTTGGGAAACAGCCAGGCAGTGATGAAGGAACAGCATGGGTCCCCATGGTGTTCCCTGGAGAAGTTTCCACCTGGTCACCCCACCTCACCCCCCTAGTTGCTCAAGTCCCCAAGCTCACACGTGCCCTGTGAGCACCTGTGCTGAGCTTGCTGGGTGGCTGTTGTTGGACTTGTCTCTCCAGTAGGTAAGGAGTCAGGCCCAATGCTGGGGCTGCTCCACGGGCAGGTAGAAGTGTGCTCTGCTGAGATGCCATCCCAGGATATCAGGCTTATGAGCGAGCTGGCTTTGCAGGGTCACAGTGCCACATCCAAGACAGGGCTCCCAAGCTGCTCACCCACTCTGGAACAGCAGTTCAGGGTAAGGGCAGATTTTATTGTACAGACATTAAGGTCACATGAATCTGGGCAGCTGTGGTCCTCCCAGAACAGCAGCAAGTTAAAGCCCAGCCTGAGACATCTCATATCCTTTGTAGGGAGGGAGACCCCAACATGGCCCTACATCTTTGCTGTGGGACCAGAAAGTCAGCGCAGTCTCTTCTGCACTTGCTCTTTCTGAATGCCATGGGAGGCATTTCTTTGTAAGCTGAGGGGCCTGGTTTTTCCCATCGTTAAGGTTGGCTGAAGAGTGGCCCAGGATCCATAGGCTCCTGTGGAGCAGCAGCCTGGGAACAGGACAGAATGCTGGAAGACACAAGGCGTCCCCAGGAACAGACCCCAGGCTCCTGCCCCACAGCATCCCTGCCTACCACCAGGCTCCCTGGGAAGGCTGCTCTCCCCAGGAGACAGTGCTGAGCTGGGCACTCATGCCTGGCCATGCACATACACAGTGCCTTGCAGAGTCCACATGGCTCTGAGCAGATGGTGGGCGGAGTGCTGGGCCCCAGGTGTGCAGCTTAGCCATGGGCCTGCCCTCCACAGCTCTGAAGTTCCTGGGAAGAGGAGCTGGTGTCTGGGAGCTCGCCAAGGAAAGGAGCACCACAGGGGAAGGCCTCTGCTGGGCAGGTGGTGGGCCTGGTGGAAAGCTCCAGGCAGGCTCTTAAAACAGGAGTAGTGTTTTTACCCAGAAAACATTTTAAAAGGGACTGAATTGTGGAGAAGGAGTTGGCATTTTCCTTCGTAGTTTTTCTTTAAAAGTCAGGAGGGCACAAGGACCATTTTAGAAACACATTCACAAAGGATGCTTATAATTCAGGAAGAGGTCTCAGTGCCAAGTTGGTGGCTTTGTTTGTAGATAGTCCTCCTGTGTCCCATGTCATTTGCTGGGAATTGCTGTACTCCAAAGACCCACAGAAAGCCAGCTGCAGAGCTCCATAAGAGAAGTGCATGTTGCTGGCCAAGGTCAGGTCTGCTCCAAGGTGCCAGTCAGGGGGTGTCATGATGGTAGTAGGACTGGTCAGAGGTGGTCATCCTTTTCTACCCTCATTGTCCTATCTGGCCAGCTACTGTCTGAGGGCTTGCTGTGACACTTGCCAGGCTCTCTGTGGCCCAACCAAGGAACTTTCCTTCCTCTGGGCAGGAGTGTGAGCGACTGACCCCTGTGGCCTGTGAGCCACTGACCCCAGTGGCCTGTGAGCAAGGGTGCTGCTACTCCAGGAGGCAGTCAGTGAGGAAGGCACTTGTGGTGCCTGTGGATCTCCACACATGACAGATGCAGCTCTGAATGCCTGACTCACAGTCTCAGGCACAGCTAGGGTGAAGGTGGACAGATGGCCATGCATGCAAGAAGGGAGGATCACTGAAGGAGAGGGGTCTGCTCCCACAGCCCAGAATTCTTCAGCCTTTGACCCCTGAGGCACTTGGGAAAAGCTTCATACTAACAAAACAAAGTAGCACATCAGCCTGACCAGTGGGTCTTGGCCCGTATCTGCCATCCCACCCCAAAGCAAGTTCTGTGAGGCATCTACACTACAGGCCTACTGCAGGCTCCTGAGGGCAGGTGGAGCTGCTCTTGCAGAGGTCTTCATTGCTGAACCTCCTGGTTGGGTTTCTGCATTGATTCTTGCAGCCCAGGATTGGCACTAAAAGGTGTGAGTCCTGTCTCAGGGTCCATCTGCAGTGCCTGTGAGCAGAGGCTGTGCTCATTCCTGTTGTGTGGCTGGTTGGCTGTTTCCCCAAGTGGAGACTCGGGGCCTCAGAGGGAGGAAGTGCAGGGCAGGAGACATCATAGGAGTCCTCCATGCAGAGGAAGGCCTGGCAAAGAGTGGCACACTGTATGGGGCTAGTGAGGGAATGCCAGTGGTTCTGAGACCTGGGTGTGCCTGGTGTTTTCTTGATGTCATGCCGGAGGCAGTGTCCACAGGTGTATGTCTTACTCATGAACAAGAGGTGCAGGATACTCCTAGGGGAGGAGAGAGCTCTCGGTGGTGGTTGGCCGTGGTGCTGCCAGGCTCTGGGGTGACCGACTGGAGGAGGTACTGACTGGCATACCCGTCATGCTGTCTACAGCCCAGTCCTCGCAGCTAGGCCTGGTTGTAGGAGGTGTCTGGTGTGTGTCCGCTAGTGGTGATTGTAAAGGAATATCCACGCATGTGGGCACCCACTGCTGGTCCACTCCCACATTTGGCCCAGCTGTTCTCATTGTGCAGGGGGTGCCCGTTCTCTGGCTCATCTGTCCCAGCCCTGTGCCTGGAGGCCCCTGGTGCTGTCAGAGGTCAATGCAGGAGCAAAGAAGTTTAAGAGAAAAGGAGGAAGGGAGGGAGGGTCTACAGCCAGAATGTGAGCATGATGACCAGTGTCTGTGAGGGACACCAAGGGACAGAGTGCCCTGATTGCTGGTGCCAGAGACCTCACAGGGTCCCCAGCACTGCTCTGGCTTGATCTGGGTCTGAAACAATGCTTTGTGCTGTGGGTGACAGGCAGGTGGGTGACAGCATGGTTCACCCTGTCATGGGGAGGGAAGGGCTGGGGTCTTGAGGAGGGGGCTGTGCCAACAGACGTCTTGCAGGATCAGGTGGGGTCTGGGGTTAGTGCAGGCACACTCTGACTTTCAGAAGAATGGTTAGTCCCCAGAGGTGATAGTAAGTCTGGGTCACTCTGGTCTGAAGGCCAGATAAAAGCAGTCTCCAGACCCACTGCTCAAGCACCTTCCCATGTGCTCAGCAGGGTGATCACAGCACTGGGGGCCTCGGGCCATGGGCTCTAGGGCCTTGTTGGCCTGGGGTGGACGCTGCTGTGCCTGTGTCTGGGACAGGCAGTGAAGCAGTTTTGGATGCTGGCTCTTCCTGGGGGGACCATGGGCTTCCTGGTACAGCCAGGCCTTCTAGGAAGCAGGTTAAGAGGGCCTTCTGCTGGCAAGAGCTAACCAGGGTGACTGGTGTGTGCTTGGTTGCAGGATGAGTTTGACAAGCTGAGACCCCTGTGCTACACCAATGCTGACATCTTCCTGCTCTGCTTCAGCGTGGTGAGCCCCACCTCTTTCCAGAATGTCAACGAGAAGTGGGTGCCTGAGATCCGGTGCCACTGCCCCAAAGTGCCCATCATCCTGGTGGGGACACAGTCAGACCTCAGAGAAGATGTCAAAGTGCTCATTGAGCTGGACAAAGGCAGAGAGAAGCCTGTGCCTGAGGAGGCAGCCAAGCTGTGTGCAGAGGAAATCAAAGCCGCCTCCTATGTGGAATGCTCGGCCTTGACTCAGAAAAACCTCAAGGAGGTCTTTGATGCCGCCATCATGGCTGGGATCCAGCATGCAGACTCCCAGCAGCAGCCCAGGAAGTGTAAGAGCAGGACTCCGGACAAAGTGAGGGACTTGTCCAGGTCCTGGTGGAGGAAGTCCTGCTGCCTGGCCTGAGGCAGCCACGCGACCAAGCCCATGCCTGACGACTCATTTCAGAGCCCCCAGGTGGCCCATCCTCTGCCCTGGCTTTAGTTTCCTGTCTGTTTACTTCTGATGTGAGATAAGTAAGTTAAGGAAGTTGTAATTTAAGAATGTTCTGTAACTGGAAGTTTAGAGCTCTCAGCCTCTGGATTAATTTATGTCTGATATGAAAAAGGCTCAAGTCTGCTGTCAGGATCAAGAGTTTGCTATTTCACGGTGTCAGCAGGATGGACAGGGACGATGGCTGCGCCCCTCTTGGGGATGGGGGGTGCTGCCAGGGCCTGGGCTTCACCGCATGTCAGCCCTGGTGGGAACAGTGCTTCCGGAGACCAAGTGAACACTGCTTTCAATAAGAGGAAAGATCTGGGAAATAATGGGCACCTCTGCCACAACATCTCAAGCCATCTCTGGCCATTGAGTGATGCTCAGCTGCTTGAGATTTTAAAGAACCAGCACAGTATAGACGGAAGGACAGTGTGCGTGGTGTTTCAGATGCGCAGGCCAGTCTTGCCCATGCCTAGCACGCACCACCGAATGCCCTGAGCAGCCATGGGGGCCAGTGCCCATCTCCCCCAGGGATCAATGGCCGGAGGTCACAGTGGTGCTCCGGGCCCTCAGGACGGGCCTCGCACCACACCATCCAGTGTGGCAACCAAGCAGAGGGTCTTAGCTTCCACACTGTCACCACCCTCTGCAGGAAAGCAAACCCCTGAAAGGCCAGTGCAGATTCTGTGGGACCCAGTGATCCTTCTTTCCTAGGTCCTTCTCTGTGCATACACATGTGCAGGCAGCTATGTTTGTTGAGGGTTCAAACTTTAAATGTTAGTGGGAAGCAGATTAGGTGACTCGGGACCCTTGTCTCTGCTTCTGTGAACAGATACTGTATCATACCCTTGGGGTGATTTTAAGTGTATCTTAATGTAAACAAGCTTGAGACCACTTTAAAACAAAACTAAGGAGAAGGTCTCTTGAGAGCTGCTAGAACAACCAGCCAGGTATCCAGTGGCTTCCAGCCCGAGGGGGCCAGGTCTGTACAGGACCACTTGGTCACTTCCTGGCTGGGGATGACAGGCGCCACACATGCATATGTTCTTCAGGGGATCTTAAAGCCCACCCTCCTGAAGGCAAGCATCCTCTAATACTGCAGCAGCGTGGTCTGAGAGGCCACAGGCAGCCAGGCCCAAATCCTGGCACAAGGCAACCCCAGACCACTTCAGTAAGCAGCTGGGGATACCTCCTGAGAACCCAATGTGACAGTCCTGGTGCTCTGTGTTCTTTTTTATGTTTTAAAAAAAAAAATCTAGTTTGTATTTTTCTATAGAAAACAGTGAAGGGTCATTCCATACTTTAGGTTAGGGGCTTCCTTATTCCTGCTAGTGAGATGAAAGAATTTCTTTGTTTAACAAAGGTTAATCTTTAAACCACTAAATGCATAGACTTTACTATTGATTTTTCAACACGTTGACGTTGGCGTCGTCATAGTTTCCTGAAGCATTTTGTTCCAACCTGAGCAAACGAAGTTGCTTCACTGAGATGCTGGGGCTGACACCTGTTGCAGCCTCTGTGCTGCCCAGCACTCTGCAGCCCTGGTGCCGGGTGGGCAGGGCTGAGCCCTGAGCTGGTGGGTGACGTTAAACAGGAAGTGAGTGCAGCGGACAGTGAGCATCAAGACTGGACCCCTTGCACCCAAATGGAAGTGGGGAGCAGAGGATGCCCATGGTGCCAGTGTGGTCAGGGCTCTATGCCTGGACCTTCAGTGCAGCAGGGTTGAGCAGGCTGCTGCACAGGTCAGAGTGTGGGTACAGCTGTGCTCGAAGTTGTCCTGTGTGTCTGTGAAATGGGGTTTAGGCTGAGCATTTTTTAAAGCATGTGCTGGAGTTAATACAGAGTCCACTTCAGAGCCTCAGGCTGAGGAGCAGCTTGGTTTGCAGAGAGGGTTCTGGACGTGTGCTGGAGAGCATCTCTTCAGCCTGTCCCCACAGTCCAGGATGGCATCCTGGCCTAACCCTGTACCCAGCCCCAGACCTGTCATCTCTTCCCACCATGAGCACATAAGGAGGCCTTTTATAACATATTCTGTGCTTGGCAGCCTTAGGAAGGACCACCCAGGAACCCTAAGCCAAAGTGGGTGCAGGTCTTCTCCAGACAGGCCCGCCTTGTGCCTGGCCACTCTGTGCCCTCCTTCTCCAGGGATCAGGGACACTGGCAGACTTGTACTTGAACATGTTGTAAATGAGGTGGTGTGAAATAAATTCTGACCTGAGGATGTCATGTCTGCCTTTTCTACTGCAGGGAATAGACTCAGCCACACCTGGGTGAAAATGGGTGAGAAGCATCCTGACTTTTAGGGAGTATGTCCCCTCTGCCATCACACCTGTGCAATGTGAGGCCTAGGGGTTCTGGAGGCTCCATCTAATGACAAGCACCTTTGCCTATGCCTGGCACACTGAGCCGTATGTCTCAGTGGGAATCCAGGCTACAACAACACATAGTGTGGGGTGGACTGAGGGCCATGACCCTCTCATGGGCACAGCTCTGTCCCCTTCACCAGGCAAGTAGGTGCAGGTAGGTGTTTGAGCTCTGAGCTAAGTGGAAGGGGCTGGAAGCCAGAAGACTGATGCCCTTGGGGACGGTGCAGGCATACATTTATCAAAGCTCTGGTCCATGCTGGTCAGTGGGGATACAGAACTTTCACCTACAAGATCACCTGGAACACCAGAGTCTCCCTGCCTGCCTTTCCTCCTGTCCTTCTCCTTCCCACTGTGCCTGGGCTCCTCAAATTCTTAAATGAGAGCTCAGGCCAGTTGGGAAGCTGGGAGAGCTGTGCACAGGCCATGGTGGCCCAGTGACCTAAACCCAGACGTGGCCACCAAGAGTGCACTCCAGCCACCCGCATGAGTGGACTTCTTGGTGGCTTTGTTTCAGAATCTCAGGGCTGGGGACAAGCCTTGGGAAGGACACGTGGGGTCCTGAGGTCAGTCGCAGGGTGGCTGGTCCCTGCTCGGCCACACACTCCCTTGACCCCTAATCTGAACCTCCAGACCTGATCCCCAGCTGACTAGATCTGGGTGGATCTCCCTTTCTGCCTGGGTCCTCTCCCTGCCTTGTGTGCATTACAAACATGTGACAACAAATCCCACCATTGTAAACAACTATAATGCAGCAGTAAGAAATATGGGGAAAAAGTAAAACCAAAAATAGCACAGAACCCATGCCCCTCTGTGGAGCACCCCTGCTCTGTGCAAGGGCTGTCAGGAGGCCTGTGCCTTCTAGGGATGGAGTTCCTCCCTTTCCCTGGCTGTCTGGGCTCTCTGGGATCCAGGCTTGTCTCCTACTCATGCAGTCTCAGTCAGCTCTTCAACCCAGGCAGGCCCTCAACCACGCTGGCCAAGCCTCAGCAGCCCCTGGCCTTGACCCCGTGGGCGGGAGAGCTTTAAGGAACACAGGGCTGGGAAGTCCCCATCTAACACAAGATCACACAAATTACCTTGAGCTGAAGAATTCATATTTCAGAACCATAAAGCATGTAGAATAAAACATGGAATATTGGACATAACGCATTCTTGGGTTATTTCTGTTGACATTTTACATGACTTTCTAAGATACAGTCATGGAATGGCTTTAAGCAAACGTTTGCTTCCAAGGACCCACAGGCAACAGTGTGTTCAGGTTCTGGATGTGTCCAGATGTGTAACAAGATCCAGATATGGAAACATGATTCAGATCCAGATACGGAAAAGCATCTCAGGGAAGAGCACTGGGAGAGCTGCCTAGAAACAGGACGCAGGTGGAGCAGCGGCCTTCGAGTAAAGCCAAGGCAACACTGCCCTGTGCAGATGCCCTAGGAGACAGCTGCTGCCTTGGGGGTGTATGTCCCCTGCCTCCCCCGGAGCAGTGCTCAGGGACTACAGAGACATAGCAGCTGTGCGTCTTGAGGACCAGCATGAGTGGAGCTCACACCCTCCGGGGCAGATGGGACTTGAGCCTGTGGCCTGGTGTCCTGCCTGAATGGAGCTCATACCCTCCAGGTTAGATGGGACTTGAGCCTGTAGACTGGGGTCCAACCTGAGTGGAGTTCGTACCCTCCAGGGAAGATGGGACTTGAGCCTGTGGCCTGGGGTCCATCACAAGTGGAGCTCACACCCTCCAGAGCAGATGGGACTTGAGCCTCTCACTCTAGGCATAGGGTCTGGGTTCTCCTGGAACCATGAGGGAGAACCATGGGCTCTGCTTTTTTTTTCTTTTTCTTTTTTTTTTTTTTTTGCTGATATCAATAGCCTCTCTGAGCCCATCAGTGTGCAGAGGAGCAGGAACTCGTACTTACTAGATTCTCCTTTAATATTTGTCGATAGTGACAGGAAAATACTGTTTTAGGAATAGCACATTCAGGAAAGAGTGACATATCATGGTTTAGTTTCAAAAGCCACAGTGCTGTGAGCAGGTCACCTTCTGGTGCAGGACTCCTGACCCCAGATCTGTCCTTTGATGGAGGAAGACCACTGGCCAGTACAGTACAGATGCTTCAGCACAGAGGGGACATGGCGATGAAGAGCTACAGCACACGGTCTGTCTTGCTGCTTCCTTGCTATTTCTGTCACCCTTCTTGCCCTATTGGCATGGCCCACCTCTTTCCCTTGATTGCCTGGTCCTTTGCTTCCTGCTGGCTGGGTCCCTGGGGAGATGGCGGGAGTGGGTGTCCTGCTGGATCCTTCCACAGGGTATTCTGCCCCTCCAGCTCTGCAAAGCTGCTGCTTTGAGCTCACAGCCCCACTTCTCCATGACTGCACTGATAAGAGCTTCTTTCTGCAGGACCCTGAGGCTTCCCATGCTCCTGGCCTCCTCATCCTATACTGGCTTTCTAGATAGCAGTGGCTTAGGTCTCTTCAGTGACCCTTTGAGCTGCTAGGATGCTGAATGATACTGCACCATCATCCCTCCCAGGCTTTCTACTTACAGGTTGCCCATAAAATACAATGAAGAAAATAACTGCGAGTTGAAGACACAAGCAATGGATACATTTGAGAAAGCAGAACCACAGTGCTGATATCCCTCAGGGGAAAAAGAGGCTGGAGCTGGCACAGCGAGTTCCCAAGGCACTGACTAGGGCCTATCACAAAAGAGCTTGTGTGTGAATGATTGACATAAGCTCTGGGGCCTGTACAACTGAGCAGAGAATGTCCCAGGCTGCGCCACAGGGCACCTGAGTCCTGTGGAACATTGTGCTCCATGGTACGAACACGTCATATGGGGCTTGCAGAAAAGAGCTGTGGGAGTTAACTGAGGTTCTCAAGGAAGGGAGTGCTCAGGACCAGAACTGGGGTATGAGGGCCGAGCTTCAGCTGCTATGGGGAGAACCTGTGGTCCTGTGATGAGGAATTTTGTAACAATGTTACAGTGGTTTACAGGAAAACCTTAGATGAAATAACAGAGTTTGACCTGCCAAGGCAATTTGCCACCCTTGCAACCAGGAGAGGCTCCTAGACCATGCAGCCTTTTGGGACAGAAGGCTGAGATGAGGTGCAGAGATGGCCCATTGGGCATCAGCCTGGGGTCTTTCCCTGTCTGAGATTGGCCAGGTTGAGTGGCAGCATCTGTTCCCAATGAATTCCCAAGTCGGTGCTGGTTATCACACCTGACTTGTGGGCTTGAGGACAGCTGTTCACAGGATCGCTGGGCTTGGTCTGTGAGTCATGCAACTTATTTTGGTTAGACGATTTTGAAAGTCTAATACTGCTGTTGTGAATGGCACAATTTTTAAAGTGTCCCCTACACTGGGAAGTCCCTGACTGCTTCCCTCAATGCAGGGCTGGTTCTTCTCCTCCCCCATCTGCTAAGAGCTGGATTTTAAGAAGCCTTAAAGGAAAGTGGCATCTCACCAGAAATGTGCAGCAGTTAGGGGTCGTGTGTGTGTGTGTGTGTGTGTGTGTGACATTAAACAATGAAAAGCTCACAGGTGTCAGCATGCACAGTGCTGGCACGCTGCCACTGCCAGTGCCACAGTGGTTACTATTTTACCTTGACTGCGTCTTTGCCAGCACAGGTCTAGGTCCTGGGATGGGGTGTCGCTCCCCCATATTGGGCTGCCCCACCCAGGCACCTCCGCCCCAGGCTTCTCCCCACATTTGCCACTGGGATGTCACAGCCTGGGATTTCTGTAGAGACCAGAGGAGGTGGTGAAGACCAATAGGACTCCACTAGAGGGCTGTAGCCCAGTGGGATTCAAAAGAGCCTCTGTGGCCCCTGGGCCCAGACTGCAGAGAACATTTGGTTGTAGGTGGTCATGTGCAGGTCTGTCCCACTGTTGGGCAGAAGGGAAATCACTACCAGCCTCAGAATGAAATGCAAAGGAGAGGGCTCTTCACCTGACAGCTGCGTGTGTGAGCCTCACTCTGACCCAATGACCCATTACCAATGCTGTCACCCATTACCAACACTGCAGAGCCCTATGTCGGCATAGCAGGCCAGCTGTTGAGGCTTAATTGTGCAACAACTAAGTGGACATTTTTAATTTGCACTTTTCATTTCCTCAAGAAGCACCCAAGCCTTTGTAAGGTTCTGATTAACGTGCTCAGCATTTTAGAAGCATGAGGCTTGTTTTTATTTTGGCTCATGTCAAAACATAACATTATTTCATCATTGCAGTTACAATTTTTAGATGCATAAAGTATTACAATGGGGAAAACTGAGATTTCCAAATAGAAGAGACTGAAGTTGTTTCCCCTGCATGTGGTGACCCTGTCTTTTTAGGCCTGCGTACCTCATCCCTGGTTTAAATCTGATGAAAAGTTCATCCTTGGGGCTGAGGTTGTGGCTCAGTGGTAGAGCGCTTGCCTAGCGTGTGCGAGGCCCCAGGTTCGATCCTCAGCACCATGTAAAAATAAATAAATAAAATAAAGGTTAAAAAAAAAGTTCATCCTTCAGCAAAAAATTCTTCAAGAGTGAAAGGTGTCGATTTAGTCAGTCTTGGTTGATCATTCACGTCATCACAAGACAGAGGTGCCTCAGGTGACCATGTCCCCAGAAAATCTGCCCTTCTTCCTGTGATGGGATTATGGTGCAGTGGTGGGGGCTCTGCAGCAATGAGGACACAGCCCTGCCATGCCCAGGGACTGACAGCTCCTTGTGACGGGCCCTTGCTCTCAGGAGGTCACTTCTCTGTCCTCTGGTTGCTTAGATGCCACTGGAGGCAAGGACTCTGTCTACACTGCTCTTTTATCTCTGCCAGAACAATAGGGCTCAAGTTATCTTTATATGGAAAGGAAAGAATGAAAGGAGGAAGAAGGAAGAAAGCAGTCATGACTGAGTTGTATCCCTTAGAACTCATGCTGAAGAGCTGGCCCCAAGGCCTCAGAATGTGACTGTACCTGGATAGGGTCACTAAAGAAGTTGTCAAGTTTAGCTTAGGTCCTTAGGATGGGCCAAAGCCAATCTGACTGACAAGGGCACAGACACACATGGGGCTGACCTGAGCAGGAGCAGCCCTGTTGTGCCTTGGCCCTGGACTCTGTCTCTGGGCCTGTCTAAGTGGCAGCTGGAGCATGTGCAGCCCAGGTAAAGCCACAAGGATGAGAGGAGGCTCTCGAAGGTGAGCTGTTTCCACATAGGGAAAGGAAGGGGAGTGATTATTCTCACAGAAGAGCTGAGGTAGCCTGGCTTCACCACAAGGAGGAGGAGGGGAGGTGTGGCAAGAAGAGCCGGTCCCTCACTAAGAACCGAGATGCATGGGGAAGGGCCCACTGGTGTGCCAGTGACCAGCAGCTAGCCAGTGGCAAGCCCACTCAGGCCCACTGGGGCTGGGCTAGAGAGGCTGGAGGCAGACCAGGAAGTGATCAGGTGGTGTGCAGAGCAGACACTTGGAGAGGGACAAGGGAGGGAGCAGGGGCTCCATTAGGGTCTCAGTGTCCAGGTGGAAGGCCGTCTGAACTAGGGGTGTGGGGACAAAGTGGTGGGGACGGGCATCATGGGCAGAATCTCCAAGCAGCAGCCATCCACAGTAGCCCTGCAGAGCCCAGCACCAGGCCCAGGCAGCGTGGAGACAGGATTTGGGATTCAGGATTAGAAATACAATAGGGGTAATGTGTGGCCTGCAGGAGAAGAGCATCCCCAGCCCGTGGTCAGCACTATCTGGGTTCAAGGCTGAAGGCCTATCCTGGCCTGCTGGAAGCTGGGGGGGGGGGGCGGAACATGTGGCCCTCTGTGGTCCAGCCCATTGCCTGCTGCCTGAGGAGGTGGCAGGCCTAGTGTGAAGGCCAACACCAGGGGTCCAGGCCAAATGCGCGGAGGCTCCCTCTTGTTCACATCACGCTCCTCACAGGTTGGCAGGATGCTACTCCATGCTACCACATCCTCCCTCAGCATCCACGTCAAGAGCTGCCCTCGGTAGTCATCATGGCCTGGCAAGAGGGCGCACGGCAAAGCCTGCCCAGCATGGAAACCCCCACATCAAGGGTCCGGGGAGGAGGCACCCTGCATAGAGGCTTCCAGCCAAGGCAAGTGGAGGAGGAGCCTGACACAGCCTCAGGCAGCTGCCCCCCACCTACCCCTGGCAGAATCTGGAGCCTCCTGGGTGGCAGCCTGCAGATGCCACGCGGCCAGGACCCAGGCCAGCGTCAGCAATGAGCGCCATGGAGTAAGTGCTCCCACAGGACCTGGGAGGGCTCCTACCTGTGACTCCTGACCCAAAGCCCCCACCTACTGGTGAAAAAAACACTGGATAAGTCCACACTGAAGCACGTGCTACAGAACGCTGGCTTGGTACTCATACTGGGGAGGTCACCGGAACAAGTCAGAAATTGTCCCGGTGCAGGGGGTTCAGAGAGGCACCACAGCAGGCTTGGCATCCTGGGCTGGGGCTGCCTGTGTAGTCACCGGCTCCTGAGGTGGGTGCAGGCCCACCCCACTGAGGGCCCACCCACTGTCATATGGAGGAAGCTCTTTATGCTGAGCCCGGTGTGGGGAGAAGGCACACGTGCTTCTCATGGGGATCTGCAAGGGTAGTCATTAGAAAAAAACAGGTACTGTGAGGAACAGACTCAGAAGCAGTCTCAAGGCAAACTGACTTCCGCAGAAGGGTGTGCTACCGAACCTGGCAAGCAAGCACACTTGGGCCAGAGGTGCCAGTCCACTGTTCCTGTCCCTAACGCAGCACTGGCCTTGCTCTGATGGGAGGAGCTCGAGATCACGATCTACATGAACAGCTGATTTTAAAATTGAGGTGGGCACAAGGAAGGGCTGTGGTTAAAATGGCTTCGAGTGGATCTTACATCCCAGTTAGGGCTGAATTCTGTGTTCTAAAAATGGACCACTGGCCGCCAGAGTCTCACAGTGGTCACAGCCAGCCACCAAGCTCTGCCAGCATGTGATCTTTGGCCCTATAACTGGACTTGATAACATGGTAGCTGGAGGTGTTCTCGGGCTCGTGGAGAGAAGACCCCAGAGCACAACCTGCTCCTGGGAGATTGCTCCCACACTGGATGTGTCAGTCTCTTCAGGGCTGAGTATGGGGGTCTTGGAAGGACCATCGCACCTGCCAAGATGTGCAGCAAACATCTCTTAATCATACCGGGTCATCCCACTTCTCACCAAGGACACCACCGCAGGGTGTCACCATCCACTATCCACACTTCCAAAACTGGCCTCTAGCAGGAAGAACTCAGCTCACCTGCTGATGCCCAAGGACAAGCTAAGGGACAGTTTTATTCTATTAGCACTTCCTTCAAAAGGTGCAGAACTGGCTCCTGTTTGGGGAAATGCCACACGGCTCTGACAAAACTTCCACAGTTAATCACGGAGGAGGGGGACAAGTCACCCAAAGGCCAGGCACGATTCTGAGTGTCAGCAGCTAAGCTCTGAACACCCGCAGCTCGTGGCTTTTGGTAGTAGCAGTCCTGCTCACCACTATCCTGGCCATCAGAGTCTGCAACCACCAGCAGCTGGACCACGGCTCCACATCCCCATTACACCCACCTTGACAGCTCCCCTCAGCCCTCTCAGCTCCAGCTGCCTCCAGTGCTGCAGCCTCAGGTTCCAGCTGTTAGTGCAGCCAGCTCAGCCCACTGTACCCAAGATGGAAAACCACTATAGAAAAAGCACAGCTGCCTGAGTGTTCACAGCTCTGAGCTCTGCACCACCAGCTCTCAGTTCTGTGTTAGCCACCCTCCTCACTGCCATCCTGCCACCAGCCCCAGCAGCTCTCTGTTGGTCTCAAGGCAGCCCTTCACTGTCTGGCCATGGGCCACCCTCAGGGCTATCAGCTCCGTCTGCTGCTTCTTTCAGGGCTATAGCCTCAGTGTGCCCAGCTCTTAGCGTGGCCAGCTCAGCCTGCTGCACTCAAAAAGAAATACACAATGAGCATCGTAAAACCATCCCAAGGAGAACTTGTGAAGACCTAAGCTGCAGCATGGACAGAAAGGGTGGAAGGTGAGGCTGCTCATATAGATGGAAAAGGCAGACTCAGCACATGCAGGGCTCAGCTGACCACAGACTTCCTGCTGAGTCATGAGGGGGGGCTCCTGCAGACCAGATTGGGGACAACCTAGGGGCTACAGAGGGGCAGGGTCATCCAGAAAGGCTGAGGGTGGAGTCAGGATGGACCAGGACAGAAGCTGCCACAGCCGGAGCTGAAATCTCAGGGGGTGGGGGTGGGGGGCAAGGCTGGGGTTTCAGGGGAAGCCTTATCTGGAGGAGGGTTCAAGGAATTCTGAGATAGAAGGGGAACTTACTCGGGACGAGCAGGGTCATACACAACTGACAAGAATTTCAGCATGCTCCTGTCAAAGTCATAGACAGAGGCTTATTTAGGAAAGGAGATATACACTAGTTGAGAGCATGGGCAATGTCGGGAGGGACACCTCTGGGGCAAAGCAAGGAATAAGCATTGAGCCACCATCTCCAGCGGGAGAGCACCGCTGGTATGGAGTTGGAGTCTTGTACTTGCTTCCCTGCTCCGGCTTTGCCCTCTGGTCACAACATGCAGTGGACAGGGGTGCCTTTTGGGTTTCAGTGGTTTATGGTCACTTCTGTAGAGACTCAGTATCCCTCCCCCTGTTCCGAAATTTCTATCTCAATGGGGCATCTGATGCAGCTGTGGCCTTCAAGATGGAAGAATAGGAGTGGCTGTCGTGCAGCCTTGGTCTTCCCGCTGTCTTCCCTGCTCTCTTCTCTGCCTCCTCTCCATTGAGCCATATCAGAAGCAGGGGAAATTCTAGAGAAGTCAAGACCTGGAGGCACCAGACTTGGTAAGAGCAGAGGACAGAGGAGGTTCCCACCCACGTGACCAGGCAACGTCATCAACGTAGGTGAAACACTCCATGCCTCTCCACGAGGTCTGAGTCCACTGAATAACCATGATTCACAGGCTGCACCACCTTCAGCAGACCTCTGAATACCTGTGGGTCACTTGGTGGTCGTGAGCAGGGCACTCACACCTTTTACTCCAATCTTAATTTCCATTATCTAAACAAGTCTCACCACACTTCAAATTTCAATGATATAGAAACAGGTCACAGAAAGACTAAGAAAGGGCCAACGCTCCCCAGGGTCACAGGAGGCCCTGCCAACAGCACAGGCAGAGAAAAGAGAGTGCAGAGTCAGAGTCACTGTAGGTGGCCAGACAGGACTTTAACAAACCAGTTCTGCAGCAGTGTCAAAGCAGAGGGTCCAGGTGGATGGCAGTTTCAGTCTCAGAGTGTCAGCTCGAGGTGTCAGCTGGGAGACGGCCGTGAGTGGTCTTCACTGGCACTGCTGAGGCCCGATAGGACAGGAAATCGAAGGTTCATCTCTGTGGTGATTCTCCTGGGTGAGGCCCCTGATGAGTGACCAGGTGATGGGGTCAAAGAGCTGCTGTGTCCAGTCTCAGGGAGCTCCTCCTTTAATGGGTCTCAAGGGAGGGGTTCTCATCTGGTGGGGGGATTGATAAGTTCCCATGTCTGGTGTTCCTGACATGATGTGGGATGGCCACATGTCCAGGTGTTCCAGATTTAGTTTTCTAGGGTGGCATGCATAAATTATGCATCAATCTGTGCCTTCTGGTGGTGCCAGGCAGACGGGGGCTGTTTACTTGTACAAACAGGTGTGAAGTCATTCTACCTTGGCACCGATACTCAAAATCAAATAATTCACGGCAAACTAGTGCTTTACAAATGGAGTCATTCAGGCAGACACAGCCTAAAAACTGCTGTTCTACACACCATGGAGTGGCTCAGGAGAGGCACGGCCTGAGAACTGCTGTTCTACACACCATGGAGTCATTCAGGCAGGCACAGCCTGAAGACTGCTGTTCCACACACCATGGAGTCACTCAGGGTAGGCGCAGCCTGAGGACTACTATTCCACACACCATGGAGTCATCCAAGGCAGGCACAGCCTAAGGACTGCTGTTCCACACACCATGGAGTCACCCAGGGCAGGTGCAACTTGGGGACTGCTGTTCTACAAACCATGGAGTCATTCAGGGCAGGCATAGCCTGGGGATTGCTGTTCTATACATCAAAGAGTGATTCAGAGCAGAGTGTGTTCTGTCTTCACACCTACTGAAGAGAGGAGATAAAATCCTGAGTCCTGGTGGGTCCTCTCTGGGCCGCTCCCTCTGCATTTGGCTCTGGAGTGCAATGAGCGATGAAGATCCCGCACAGCCCAGCAGATGGAAGGACTGGCAGGTGGGGGTGTCCAGGGAAACGCCTGGTGATTCCCATCATGCTCCTTTTGCCGATGATGTCTCCCAACCATGTCGCCAGGTACCTGAGGGGGGTCTTTACCTCAGAAGACCAAGAAAACTACAGATTAGGAGGGGGTAAAGAGCAGAGACAATGCAGGAGGAAAACTCACAGTGCACAGCATGGAGAGGGAGTTTGTATCCATGCAACAGAGCAGTGTGCTATAATTAGAAACCTTTGGAACACAGGCAAGACCACTTGAAAATTAAAACTACAATGGCAGAAATGCAAACTCGGGATGTTTTCACTGCTGAGCCCACCAACCCTGAACGCTCAAGCCAGCAGCCAGACCAAGATGAGTCATGCTTCACCTTGACCCAGGAAACTCTATCAGGAGCACTGGACACATGGCCATCCTACATCATGTCAGGAACACCAGACATAGCAACTTATCAATCCCCCCACCAGCAGAGTAGAGGTGAAGCCTGGCCCAATGAAGGGCCACACAGTGAGCTGTCTCACTCCAGACCCGGCAGGGTGGCCCCCCAAGAAGTATGGGGCTGCCCATTTGCAGAGGGCCTGAGGAGCACCACCAGGCATAGATCAGGCAGGCCAAGCAGGCTCAGGACTCTAGTATGCAGCTTCTCTTGGGTGCAGCAACAGTTTCCACAACTGGGTGGCTTAAACAGCACAGGTGTGCTCCCAGGTGTGCTATCTGGGTCTCTTGGGCTGAGTCAAGGTGAAGTGACTCACCTTGGTCCGGCTGCAGAGCAGAACACTCTGGCTTAGGTGTTCAGTGTTGGCGGGCTTAGCAGGGGGTTGTAGGACCATGGCTTGTCTGCCTGCTGCTGCCAGCTGCCCCAACACCTGTATGTTTCAGGCCTGTGTGGCCCTTGCCAGACACTTTCCTGGGATGGGGGTGAAGGGGTGTTAGAGATAGAGGGATCTGGCTTTGATGTCAACTCGGTGTTAACCAGAGGCAGGACCCTGGGCAAGCCACTCAGCCCTTCTCAGCTTTAGTTTCTTGTCTTCCTGCTGCGGGGTTGGAAGGTTAGATCTGGGGCCTACCTGGCATGTTTAGGGCTCACAAGTTGTTGGTGCTATTAGGCAGGGAGAATGAGAGAAAGACTCTGCAACAATGCCAGGCACAGCGACTCTCAATCCATGTTCTGCTGGCTTTTACTAGTTCAATAGGAATCCTGTCTCATGTAAAACTGAAAGTCTCTCCCTCCAAAATCTACGTTTAGTGGTTCTCAAACTGTGTTCCTGGGGAGTGGAAAGATGCAGATTCCTTGACTCCACCCCAAGGATCTGCAGCTCTGCACTTCCTCAGGCACTCAGGGAAGGCTGGCTCCACCACACCTCCTGGGAAATGCAATGCTGGATCAATCCTGAGTTTCAAGAGACCCCGCTGCACCCATGGGTCATATGGAAGGAGGCGCGGAATGCCCTGCATACTGGGGGCGGTGGCTGCTCTAAGAAGCAGGACAAGTTGAAGCCAAAAGTACACTGACAGGCTGATGAGCAGAAGGGAGGCAGGGCTCTCCTTGGTGACATATGTCCAGTGCACATGGAGGGTCCAGGACAGAGCAGACAGGTTGTCAGGACTGCCACAGTCTGGGGCCCAGAGCATGGTGTCTGGGGAGAAAAGGCTCAGTGGGAGGGTGCAGTGCCATGCCTGACCCATGACATAGTGCAGAATCTACCTGGGGTCCCACAGGGGAGCTGATAGGGAAGGTCACCAGCAGAGGCAGCAGACCAGAGTATGATTGACAAGGTGTCCTCACCTGGGATTAAACAAAAATAGTTAGCCAATTACAGAGTCAAATTACAAAAGCTAAAAGGCTCTTTGTCTCCATGGACAACCCACTGGCCTCCAAGTCTCCCTCTTCTGCACAGGTAACCTGGTCTGGGAGCTGCTGTCCCCACTAAGAATGTGCTCTCTCAGGACAGACCAGCCAGGGCAGGTAAAGGCAAGGTGGGGCCCTCCTTGCTACAGCCATGACCCTGGATTCCTTCAGGAAGCATGTGGAGGGTGGGGTATGGAGACCTGAGGTGGGCTGTGCTGTCACTCTTGGAGCTCAGCGGGGAGTCCGCTCTGTCTGGGCCTCTGAGAGCACTGCTGTGTCACCAGGTAAGAATGCAGGGACTGCTTCCAAGTCCCTGGTCCCTTGAGGTCTCCTTCCTAAGAGGTGAGGGGGCTCTGGCCCCTGTCCTGCACACAAAGGGTGGGGGAAGGGGAAGAGGGGACAGGGAGGAAGGGGAGGAGGAAGGGGAGGAAAAGACTCCAAGTATCCCATTTTCTCCCACTGCTTTGCCCCAGGTGGGGGGAGGAGCTGCAATCAGGATCCAGGAAGCACCTTGGTGGGCCTGGGTCTCCAAGTGTCTGGTCTGGTGCAGAGGCAGGTGTGTCCTGGGCCTCCGTGGGTCCATGTGGACTTTGCCCTCCGCCACACTCAGTAGGCCCCAAGCAGGTCAGCACAACCTCCTGGGTTGCCTTCCTTGGCTGCCTGTTCTTCACACACACTTATACCCTCCTGGCCGCCCGCTCCATAGGCCTTGAGATTCCCCCTACCCTCTTCACTATGGGAGACTCTCTGACAGAGCTTCCTGACTGTCCCTGCCCCCTGCCATCTGGGGAAGACCAAAGCTCATAGGCCAGTGGCCCTTGGGACTGCAGTTCTCACCTGCCCTGGTCCACCCCACCCTTAGGCCACTAAACACATTCCTGCCCCATCTCTATCTCCCCTCAAGGGAGCCTCATCTAGTCCCAGCACCCCTTTGTCCTTCTCCAGCTAATGCCCCAGGGAGCTGAGGCAGAAGGATCCCTTGGTCCCAGGAGTCAGGGGCAAGACCCTGTCTCCTGGTAAACAAATACATATTCTCAGGGCTGAAAATCACCACACAGTGGGAGAATATGAAGATCCAAAGGCACTTCTAAAAACACTGCTGCATCCCTCGCAGAGTGGAATGCAAAAAAAATCATGTTAAAGTAGCTTTGTCAACTGAGAATCCCCCTCAGATTCACACCCCATGTCAAGACCAAAGTGGAGAATAAGCACATTGGGTCTCTCAGGCTTCGGTCTCCGACTCGGGCCTCCCCTGGATCCCACCTTCACCTGAGCCTCTCTGACAGAGGGAAAGACCTAACCAGTGTTCTGGCCATCTGCTGCAGCCTGTCCCAGGGTATGGGGCCACCCTATGCAGGATCCATATAGGACTCAGACCCCTAAAACAAGCTTCCCACCCTTCCTCCCACAGCCAGGTCCCTGGGCCCCCGGCCATTGCCCCTACCTGGGGCATAGGTTGCAACGACACACCTGACTGAGGTATGATAGAAGAAATAAAAAAGTAGGCAGAAAGGAGATGACAGGAAGGCAAGGAAACAGAAGGTAAATTTCCACACACTTCCAGGCCTGTCCTAGCCCAAGTTGGTTCCCCTCGGGGGCCAGTCACTCCCCAACCTCTGGGAAATCTGTCAGCCTTAGAATTCCATAAAATATCTCCTGTAGTCATTGAGTGCACTGATAATTAGCCCACCAACACGTAGTTTAAACAGAGATAGAGAGACAGCCATATCTGAGGAGCACCTCATCCTAGGCTGGCCCAAGAGCTCCTTGAGTGTGGACCCCACTTTCCTGAAGCATCTCTGCCTCTCTGCTCTTGTGCTGAAATTCTTTTGTTATGTTGAGGGCCCCATCTGTCCTGAGCTAAAGGTAGGGATGTCTGCTCACCCTCCTGGGTGATGTGCCAGCCTCACAGTGGTGCCCACCGGGCCCTCCAGCCATCCGCCTCCACATCCTTTTCCCATTGGAGGTGCTCGGTGCACCCAGGGTTTGCAGGCCCTTCCTGCACCTGGGCATTGCCTCTCCCAGGCTCCAGCATGAGGGCTGCAAAGCCTCCCTGGGTGGGCTTACTGCTTCCATCTGGGCTGTGTCCCTGCAGCTAGCCCACCTGCCTGTTGGTTCTGGAAGCACTCCCTGTATTGCATTTAGATAAGAGCACAGTCACTGAGAGACGTGCTCAGCTTAATGCTTGAGTGCAGGTTCCCAAGGCAAGCCTGCGGCAGGCTCGAAGCTCTGACTCCCTGAAAACACCCACACCTGGGTGGACAGAAGCCGCTGGGTGCTCACTGTGGCAGGGAGCTCTCTGCCCCTTGGCAGGAAGAGCCTCCTGGAAGGCCTTTGGGTGGGTGGGTATTGAGGAGGCTCTGGTGTTGGGCTGAGACACTGAGGCTCTTACCAGGGTGCAGTTATTGAGAGGGTGAAGGGCAGGGGGTGGGTGGGTATTGAGGAAGATCTGGTTGGGCTGAGACACTGAGGTTCTTACCAAGGTGCAGGCAACTGGGTCCCCAGAGCCAAGGTTTCCAGACGCCCAGGGCACATGTGGTGCTGCAGGGCCCTGTGTGGAGAGACATGGGGGTCTTGCACTCAGGTTTGCACCTGGCCTCCTCCTCTGTGGCCCTCTTCAAACGCCCCTCCCAACCTGTGGGGGCTTCTGCTGTGGCCCCGAGTAGACTGCTGGGGTGTGTCCCCAAATACTACCCACAAAGCCTGTTGGCAAAGCTAGGTATTTGGGCACCTGGAGTGCATCCAGCTCCAGCCCAAGTGTGGGAGCTGGGTCTTCAGGGGACCTACTGGGCCTGACCTGTACTCAGGGCCGGGCCTCCCTTGGTGTCGGTCCAGCACACGGCATGAAGTGCCTTAGCTTGAGAGAACATGAAGCAAAACAGAACCAAACCCTGAAATCCTCATTATGCCATCCAGCAGAGCAGTTGTAGCTGGCTTTAATCTTCTCCCCTCTAATCTTCTGCTTACAGAAACATCCATTAAGGCATTTGCCCAAAGGAAAGGCCAGGATTCCATCAGTGGCTGAAGGTAATGAAATATCGATTTCACAGGTCAGAAGTGAACAAATAGCAACAATATCATAACATCCAGCATAAAAACACATAAAATAGTAAAATAGCGAGTTAGAGTTACTCTGGGGAACTAACCTTATGCCTGTGGCAACACTGAAAATTCCAGCGACCAGGCTGATGACTTGTACTGCCCTCAGCGCGAGCCTGAAAGCTAAGAAATGATTGCCCTAGAAGGTGGTAAGAGAACAGCCTCACCAGGAGGAGTCTGGCAGGTCCGCCAGCCTTCCTGCTCCAGACGGTCTCAGGTGTGGGCAGGAAGGCAGCAGGGTGTGAGCCTCCAAACCCCAGGATCAGGGAGGGAGAAAGATCCCAAGTGGGCAGCACCTTCAATGCACCCCAACCCCGCGTGGGTGGGCTCCACCTGACTGCTGCAGCCCTGTCCTCCCTACAGTCCACATCTGCAGAGTCAACCAAACACAGATAAAAATGCTTGGAAAAATCACAACCGTGGTGAACTGCACAGCCTTCCCTTGTCACCATGCCCTGAGCAACAGTAACGAATGGCTGCTCACCACCTTTGTGGTCTGAGGTGTTCCAAGCCAGCAAGTTGTGCATAGGATTCAGGCAGACACTGCCCATGTATATGGGGAAACTGAGAGCCTGAGAATCTGGGTTTCTAGGGGTCCTGGAACCAACCCCACAGACACCCAGGGGCAAACAGGCGCCAGGCTCAGGTGGCCACATGGGCCTCATCCCTCAGCCTAAGCTCTGTGAGGCAGAGCCTGGGTTTCTATGCTGCTGGTCCGAGACCTGCAACTGGTTCCCCACCTATTTTAGTCACTTTTTCCATGCTATGACTAAAGGACCTGTTAAGAGCTACTAGAGGAGGAAAAGTGTGTTTAGAGCTTGTGGTTTCAAAGATCTCCATCCACAAACAGTGGGCTCCATTCCTCAGGCTCTAGGTGAGGCTGAACATCATGGAGAAAGTGTGGCAGAGAAAAACGGCTGAGAGCAGGGCACCAGGAAGCCAAGAGACAGTTCTGCTCACCAAGGACAAAAAAATCTACCCCAAAGGCATACCCCCAGAGACCCCTCCTCCACCCACCAGCCTGCAGCTAACACCCAATTAATCCTGTCAGGGGATTAATACACTGATTGGGTTGAGGCTCTCACGACCCAATCATCTCACCCCTAAACCTTCTTGCACTGTCTCACATGTGAACTTTTGGGGGCAATCTCACATCCAAACCATAACATCACACACCCTTGACAGTTTCCCCTCACCCATGGGGTCTAGCCCTGATCACACTACAGGACTCCATCATGGCCTAACCTCCAGGTCCTGCTCCAGGACAAGCCCTGATGCTCTCCTAATGCAGGCTAAGGTCAGGCACAGGTGATCCTGGGTCCAACACCGGCCCAGTCTCCCTCTCTGTGTCCTGTTGCCACCCTGTTCTCATCCTGTTCTCTCATGTGAATGTCCACAAGGGCAGGTTCACAGCCAAGTCCAGAATGTGTTTGAGAATCCTGCTGTTCAGCAGGCTCCCAGGAGAGCGTGGTATGTGCCAGGGTGTCTGCACACATGGGAGCTCAGAGCACAGGATGACCCACAGCTTTGGGAGGAGTTGAAGAAGGAGCCACACTGGGCAGTCCTAAAAAGGAGCCAGACGTCAAATGCCAGATGCAGGGTGTGCGCTCTAGGTGTGGGCTGCCAGTGTGCATTCAGGGCTCTTGGTCAAAGCCAGCATGGGCAGCAGACCAGCTGAGCCAGGCGATGGTTGTCCCACTTGGAAGGCTGCTGACAATATCGATGGCATTTGGCTTTTGGTGGCAGTGGCTTCCCTGAGGTCATGAAGTGCCCCCAGGCAGCAACAGGAAGGGGCCAGGAAATGGGGCAGGTGACACCAGGAACCCCCTTCAACAGAAATGACCCACTGGGGAAGGACCAAGAACGAGATGGAGGCTTCCGGGTGACACAGCTAGGTGACAGGGAGGAGTAGGGTGGCTGTGTCCACACTGGCTCCTTCAGGGGGCCCTGGAGTCAGTGTCTGCAGAGCATTCCCCTGTATGGCCTCCCCCAACACCCCTCCCTGCCTGCTTGCCACTCTGCCTGGGGTCTGGCTGGAGTCCTTCTGTTCTGTTCTTCCGCTGGGGCCTTCCAGAGACCATCCAGTGTCACCAGACATCACTCTGGACCTCCTTGGTTTGCAAGCCTCTGGACCTCCCCTCCTGCACTTGCTCATGTACTGCCCCTGGTCATGTGCTGCCCTGAACTCTGCTTGTCCAGATCAACAGGTGGGTTAACAGGAGGGAAGAAGAAAAGGAGATTGCTTTGACATGTTAGGCTCCAAGTATCGTGGGGAAGCCACAGAGGGACATCCAGGGGGCAGGTGGGAGAGTTCAGAGGAGAGGAGGGGCATGTTCAGAGGCCAATGATACACTGGGGTGACTGGGGTTGCTCATGAAGGGTGTTGGGGCGAGAAGAATGAGGAGGCAGAAAACTGACTTCTGAGCTTGCCAGCATCATGCCACAGGGCATGAGAAGCCACCAAGGAGGAGAGAAGTCAGCAGAGGGCTAGGCCTGGAGACACTGGCATGAGGAGGAGGGACATCTGCTCAGAACTGTTCACAGAAGCCTTCTCATTCCAGTGGCAGGATATTCACTGCCTTCTCTGTGTGACAGACGCTGAGCTGGGCTCAAAATTTTCAGGAGTAGAAGGCTCAGAGTCTGCTTGTGAGGACTTCCACTCCAGTGACCTGGGGGCATCGATGGGCAAGTGGGGTCAGCTGCAGGTCTACAGGGAGCTCAGCAGTTGGTGTGCATTGTCACAGCTGGTAAGATGAATGGCTAGGCCAGACAGGACCACTGGGCAGGTGGTCTCCAGGTCTGGCCTCTGGAGACCGGGGGTGAAAGTGGCAGCGAAGCACTCAGTGCTGGTGGACCTATGGCTGGGGCTGGAGGCAGCAGGACAGGGGAGAGGTGTCGGTGAGTGTGCAGAGCAGACTTCTGGGCTCTGCAGCTCAGGGAAGGGAGTAGCTCTCCGTGCCCTGCCATGGCTGGGTGCTCAAAGCTGGTCAATGTGTTCCCTCATAACCCAAGGCCAGGAGTCTAAGATCCAAGAGGCCAGGCCTGCACCCTCTTAGCCTTCTAGAGGACACAGCTCCTGCTCCTGCAGATACTGGAGGACACCAGATTTTTTCCCTCTGTGCTTGTGATGCTGCAGCCTCTGCCACTGGCTCTGTCACCTCCCCTTATCATGGGGTCTCCTTCCTCTAAGTCAGAGACTCATGACGGCACTCAGGGCCATGTGGATGATCCCAGACACAGTCAGTCCCCATCCTCAGGTCCTTGCTTGGTCACCTCTGCGAAGTCTTCTTCCTTGTAACACTTGTGGTGTCAGGGCTCAGGACGTGGGTGCCACACAGGCAGGTACATGGCCAGGTGGCTCAGCACTCAGATCCCTTCCTAGAAGTGGAGGGAGGATGGTGGAGATCCACAGAGCCATCAGTTGTCCTCACAGCAGATGACCTGCTTATCTTCCATAGTACTTAAGGGCACAGGTCTCCTCTCCTTTGGCTATAAGCAAGCAGCCTCAGTGTGACAGGGATAGCCCAAGGAATTAGTGATCTTTGTTCTTTCAGAACAGAAAAGCATGTCATGACTCTGGTGAGTGCTTGGGTGTGCATCATCTGGCTGCGAGTCTCCAGCTGTGAGGAGGTCTCCACCTCTGGGAACCACCCTCCACTACCTGCATAGATCCCATCAACCCACTTCCCAGTGGTGGGCTTTGGACAAGAGCCCCCCACCTTCTCCTTGAGCCTATCTCAAGTCCTCGCCTTTCTTGCCTCAGCACCTGTCTCCACTTCCCGGGCTGTGGTGTGGGCAATGGCTGGACTCAGGCTGGCAATGGTCAGAGCCAGTTGAGGTCAGAGCCAGGAGGAAGAGGGCTAGTCGGTTGGGTGGCAATCAGGACAGAGGCCCAACCATGCAGATTGAAAGCCACAGATTCACTATGTTTTAATCATCTGATGGCACTGGGCTAGTCAGAGGAAAGTTCAAGCCTGCGTCTGCGGTGTGGGTGGGGTGCAGGACAGTGCTGGGCCCCTGAGGAGAAGGAGAGCTCCTCTCCTAGGCTGAGGCCTCTTGTCTCTACTCAGCCAAAGATCGGTAGGAGAGAGGGAGAAGACCCTCACTGACCAACTACCCTTTGACATTTGGAGCCACAAAAAATCCAATCTAAGGAATTTGCTTATAAATAGGCCCTGAAATAGGTGATGTGGACCCAGCAAGATTACCTGCAAGGTGTGGGTGGAGGGCAGCCTCCCCAGCCCTGCTTTGCTATGTCCTGGGGTCTGAGGCCACTGTCCAGGCCTGAGATGCTAGGAATCTCCCCAATCCCTGGATGGAACCAGAGTGCAGACTCTGGACTCCCAGTTTCCTGGGCCCAAGTGGGAGTCCTGGGCAGTATAGAACTGCCCACCTGGGGACAGTAGGGCTCACAGGTCCTGGCTTTGTGTTTTGGAGGGTGCCACATCCACGCAAGTCTACAGATGAGGTGGCTCTGTCTGGCTTTTTTTGTCTGCTTCCTCCTGGCCACCAATGCTGCTTCTTGGAAGTGCTGCTCCTGTCGGCAGATGGCCAGCAGTGTGTAGGGCCAGCTATCCTTCACACAGGCCAGCACCTTTGAGGTGAGTCCAGTTGGCCATTGGTGCGAGACTTTACTCATCCACCAGTACCAAGGTGCTCCTGGTGCACCTGGCCCTGGTCTGGCCTGCAGCCTGTGTCCCCGTGAGCTGAGACAAGATCTGGAGGAGCAGCCCTGGACAGATAGCAGGCTCCTCCCCACCTGCACTCCTCCTGCTAGAGGTGCAGACCCCTCTTCCCACCACCCTACACACCCTCCTTCACCAGAAGGAAGCCTTCATGCAAACGGGTTCCCATCAGAGTCTCATGAAGTTGGGGTGGATTCTGAGGCTGATGGGTCCACTGTGTATTCTAGAAACTTCCATATGAGCCCTTCCTATTTCTCAGGAAGGCACTAGGAGCTGGGTGTCTCTTGGTGTGGACTTGACACATGACCAAGATGCCCTGGTGTCCACCCCAGGCCAGGAATGCCCACATGCCCAGAGGAGCTCACACACCCCCTTGGCACTGAGGTCCTTGCCATGGGGCCCTCTGTGCATTAAAGAGGAAGTCGCAGAAAGCAACAAGACTGGCTCTTCTTGATACTGGCTCTTTTCTCAGGAGCTGACAAACACTAGGTGACTTTCCAGCAACCCTGCTGTCCCATCAGAAAAGAAACCTTGCTACAATATCATGCTTGTCATGCTGGGATTTTTATTAATTGACCCAATTTAAGAACTTTTATTTACAAAACTTATAAAAAGAATTTGGACATCTATCTTTAACATAAATACAAATCCATATTCTGCATAAATTGGTCACAAACGGGCGTCTGGGGTGGTCAGAGCTGGCCTGGCCTCCACAACAGTTGCACACCATTGTGACTGCAATCAGCTGAAGCCTGTTCTCGCCTGCCAACAGACACAGGTGCCCCTGTAAGCCTGCACACGACCTCCTGAGCCCGCTGCCTCCCAAGGCAAAGCTACCACTGCCCTCACAGGCTCCAGCTGGCAGCCAGGACCTGGGCTTCTGAACAGCAACCTTCCCAGCTGGAGAAGTGTGAGAAGGGCTGTGTTGAGCAGTGGCCTGGGGACAGTGTGTGTGGGGGGAGTTGGTGGCAGAGAGGACACATGCCAGGCAAGGCTAGATCTGTGATAAGAGAAGCAAGGTTCCAATCAAGGGAATTGCTCAGCTGCCTCCATTAGCAGGGGCTGTCAAGACAGGGGGCTTTAGGGGACACACAGGACTTCTTACTCCCCTGGGTACTAACAAGGATAAAGAAGGTAAGTTAGAATGGAAGGCACCATATGGAGGGCTGCCTGCTGGCCAGTGGAGATCAACCTGATCTGTCCACAGGGCCAAGGCTGCAAGCAGCGCAGGCCTCTGGTTGGAGGAGCCTGAAGTAGTGAGTCAGAGACAGCAGGCAGAACCTCATGCAAGCCCAGAGCTCTACCTGGAGGAGTCTGTCAGGCCAGCGGACACCAGCCCAGGATGCTGACTGGAGGAGATCCAGCTAGTGAATCAGCCATCACCAGGCAGCATCAGAGGGTCAACGGTACCAGGAAGCCAGGGAGAGACAGGTCTTCAACCTTTGACCCCAGGAAGGGGTCAGCCTGCCCAGCCAGATGATTAAAACATGACTAATGGTTTTCTTTAAAGGAGAAAGTTTTTTTTTTATATTGACCAGGAAGTTGCATCTGCGCTGGATCCCCAGAAATATCAGCCCACCCTAGGGACAAAAGCCAGGATGAATATTCGAGCGTGGTATTTGAGAACTTCAAAACTGGCTCTGGCGTTGGCAATTATCCGATCAAAACCAGCAGACAAAAGCAGCAGAGAATACACAGAGCACCTTGCAGCACTGGTGTCTAAGCAGGAATCGAAATGGAGGTCAAAAGTTGAAGCCTTGGAAGCCAAAGTTCTATAGTTAAGTCAAAAACTTCTGAGTAGGATTTGTTCAGGATCAATTAAGAGTGGGAACTTATCTTCCCAGTTGCCAGCTCAGGAACATGGAAATTCTGAAAGTACATTAACTCCGATGGAAGATTCTGGGTGTGATTTATTGAGTGAACAGAGAACTGAGTCTTTGGAGCTATCCCCACATTTTGTTGACAGCTGCACACCCCCACTTTTTCCACTACCTCTTGTGAAAAGACCTTGTGCTGCCCCAGAAAATCCTTTGTTTTCTCACATGCAGTTCTTACAACATCTGCTTGAACTAAAGAACTTGACAGAATCAGGTGGTCTGAAAACAAATTTAACCCACTTTGAAAAAGACTTTTCCACAGTCTCTGATTCTGTTTGTCAGTTGCTGGATGGCCTGATTGCTTTTCATCGTAACCCCAAACTTCCCTTTTCAAGCTTTTGGACAGAAGCTGTTGGTACTTTAGCTAAACTGACTAGTTATTATAACTTATCTAATTTTATTCTTGTTTTTTTTAACAGCCAAATGTTATTTTAAATACACACATACACACACAAATACAATAGAAACCCAGAAATCCATGCCACATGGTAGGATGAATACCCATAACTAAAACTTTCTCCTTTATTTATTTATTCCATTTTAGAGAATAATAGAGCTAGACTATATTGAGTGACATAAGATACAATTACTTAGCCGGTAGGCAGTGCACAGGCAGAAGGCAGGTGCTCTGGCCAATGGGCCCTGGTTCCCTAGTTCCAGGTGAGGGTCCCACAGTAAGGGGCTTCCAGGACCAGGCGTGTTTGGGTTCATGACGAGGCCGTTCCCATAGGCATCTTGGATTCTCCTACACTCCCTCCTCTTGCTCTCCCTCTCCCTCCCTCTTCTCCCTAGCATTTCACATTTGCTCACATTTGCTCACTTCCCTCGCATCTCCCAGGTACTCAGCCAGGCCCACTTCCCAGGCCTGGCCTGGCTGGGGAGCTCCGTCTTTCTCTGCAGGTCCTGGACATGGCTGCTGCCTTCTGAGTCTGCTGCCTCATGGGTGGACTCAGGCTTGCTACAGAAGTCTATTTCTCGTTTTGTTGAGGGATCTCCCTACATCCTGTTGAGCTTGGAGGATTAGAGTGGGGAGTTCGAGAAGGCAAAAGACGTGGGCTTGTATGATCTTTTGATTGACTTCAGGCAACGTCTCAGAATAGGGTGGGACTTGTCCTGCCATGAAAGTGCTCATGACACCAAAATAAGGCCCAAAGTCCCAGGAGACAAGAATGTCAGAACTGCATCGTGTCCCTTGCCTAATGGCCTGTCCACCACTACCATCCACCAGATCCAGCCAGACCCATCTGAGATTTATAGTCAGAGCTCCTTGGAAGTAGGAGAGTTCTGGACAGTTGTGTGAATACTGAATTAGTGCACACCTAACACAGGCTTGCAGGGGACCAGGGAGAATCCTGTGAGTAGCTGGTCAGCATTTTACCAGCTAGTCACTGCCTGTGAGTCTGCTTCTGCTTAAGACGCCTTATTCACTGTGCACTGGTCCTTAGCCCAGGTTGCCCAGCACTGGGATGGGTGCAAGAGGGCTCCCAGCTTGCACTTGGGGCCACTTTACAAGCAACGTCACCAACAAAAGTGCAGACATAAAAAAAAAATGGCATTAACTGGACAGTGGAAGGGCATGGGAGCTGACAAGAGGGTGGCCACAAGAGGTGGCCTGTTCCCCTGCAGGGGGATGGGTGCCAGGACTCCTGCTTCTTTTTATCTACACTTTCTCCACGGCCATGCAGGCCCAAGATCCAACTGCTGCATGATGGACAGCTGAGTACAACCCCCTGCACTTCCTCAGGCTGTTTTTCCTGGTGGGGAGATTGGAGAAGAGGATTGTGGACAAGATAGGACCCCTGACAGGGGTGGAAATTTTGTCCAAAGGGCCTGAAGCTTCGATGGAGCCTCCACTTTCCTGGGAGTTTGTTTCCTGGGACACTCTGAGAGAAATCCTGAGATATCCCGAGAAGCCACACTAATTGGGTCACACGCACACTGTTGCTCCTTTTGACTGGCCCCATATGTGGGCAGGACCATCACTGTGACTTTAGTCTGCTCAGGCTACTGTGACGAAGACAGCAACCATCGACTCCTAGTGCGCAGTCTGGCCCTGTGGGGCATCTGTGGCTCCATTTGAGGCTGTGTGCAGCCCAGAGGAAAGCATTCAGATGGGTGGAGAGAGCCAGGGGCCCCCGGCCTCAAGGCTGTGGGATCATCTCATGCAGGACCCAGGTTTCCCTCACCACCTGGGGGTCATTCTCAAAATGGTGTCTTCTTCTCCTGTAGGAGTGATATCACATCTGCCAGAGAAACTCCAGCACTGGTTTTCAGAGGAGAAACCTGCTCCCTGCAGCTCACAGGACCCTGGCCTCAGGCCTCAGGGGAGGCCAGGCTGCCTCTCCTTCCAGGGAGGGTGTGAGCCACGTGACCAGACCTCCCCTCTCACATCCAGCAGCAGCCCCCAGCTTGGCTGGCTGGAGGAGCTGCCGTCACAGAGAAGTGACCCCGTCTCGCCCAGAGGACTCTTGGAGAACTGATGCTGTGGCCTCCATGTCGGCACTGGAACCTTGGAACGTGGGCTGTGGCGGCAGTAGCCCGGCTCCACTTGGCTTTTCTCTGAACCCTGTTACTGCACATGCTTCCTGCTCCTCCTGGCCATGTTTTTTGATCTGGGCCACTTCTGATAGGGACGAGGACGTGCCTCTCTGTGCTCCCGCAAGCACAGCTCTTCACCGCTCGGCTGGAGCCAATGCAAAAGTGAGACAACTAGAGCCAGGACTGGACTCCAGCCTGCAGGGAGGGGGCTGCTCCCGAGAGGCATTCTCACCTCTCACTACTTCTCCTTCCACGGCACTCCCCTCTGGGTCTCCAGGTCTGCCAGCGCCACAGCGCCACGCACAGATGTGAGGGGCCACCAAGGTGGTGGGGCTGCTCCCATTGTGGCCTGGCTGAGGCTGTGGAGCTGGTATGTGGAGCAGAGACTTCACCACAGCCTGCCTCCTCCTCCCAGCTGCCCTCAGATTCAGAGGTCCTAAAGAATGGAAGTGTAGACACTGGAAACTGCAGAAGGTGGCTCTGTCCTGCCTCCTCCTCCATCCAGCTCAGTGCAGCTGTGGCCTTGAGAGGACAATGCATCTGCTTCAGGGCCTCCTCAGGGCTTATGTCAATGTGAACTCAGCAAGTAAAGATCCCCACCCTCCTAGGGGCTGAAGGCTGAGGTTCTGGGTGGAGGCAGCAGCAGAGGCCAGGAGGCACTGTGAGCAGCAGTGCCCCCCAGCAGCCACCTGCTGCCTCCTCTTCCGGCTCAGGCTCCAAGCTTCGAGGCCGCAGCCCACAATACCCTGTTTCTCCTCCCCTCCTCTGCTTCTTGCCATCTGTCCTCCCATCCCCACCGTGGTCCATGCTCCTGCCTGGGTCCCCACCCCATTGCCTCTGCTTCAGGGGACTGGGCCCATTGCACAGGTTGTTCTCCAGGGGACCTTCCTGTTCTTGGACTGTCCTGGGGTGGGGGCAAGGGCTTGCCGTGTCAGTCTCCTACGACTGGCACTCCCCTGCTTCAGCACCTCTCCCTTTGCCTAGGGAGGCAGGTCTTGGGGGCTCTAAGGGTCCTGGGCACAACGTCTGAGTGCCCTACACCAGCCCCACTATTGGCAGAGGGTCACCCAGGAAGAGGCTTGTAGGCTGTCAAAGCACCAAGTGACCAGGGATCATCACCGTCCTCTGCGTCTTGCTGTGCGTTTTCCTGGAAGGCCTGGCCAGAAGCGCCCCCTGAGACCTTGCAGACAGTGCCTTGACGGCCCCCATCCTTGCTCTCTGCTCGGCTCCTTTCCTTGGTGTTTTCTTGGCCAGCACCTCTCTTGCTCCCTGATGACTGCCTTTCAGCAAGTCTCAGGGTCTATGACTCAGCCAGGGAGGTCTACCTTCTTTGCTGTGATTCTAAATCCTACCACGACGACACAAACATACTGTGTCTCAGATTGGATTAAGATGTCACACCTCAGGTCTGGGTCAGAGGTGTGCAGCAGGGACATAAATAGAGGCAATTCCATTCTGTGTCCCTAGGTTTGACATTGAGAGCCTCGAGGACCCTGGCAGACTGCTGTCCATCAACCGAGAGCAGATAACCACACCCAGTGTGCCTTTCACATGTAAACCACTCAGTCCAGAGCCCACCCCCTGCTTGCTCATGGGCTCTCATGTGCTGGTCCCCTGCCCTCATCATCCAGGTCCACTGCAGTGAACACCTGGGGACAGCTCATGCCCAGAGCCCTAAGGCCACCCACACAGGACAATGTGCTGCTCCTGCATGCTCTGCCTCACCATCCCTCCCAGGAAACCACAGCCCAGCCCTACGCCTCCTGACCCCTGTGGCCCTGAAGGAAAGGCCAGCTTCCTGCCTCCAGGGACTTTTCTGCAAATCATAGACAGACATCTCCATGTCTGTGGGCCTCCTGTCCCTGACTTCACAAACTGCACCGTGAGCTGCAGGGCCTTGTCATCCTCCAAGCCCACCTCTCAGCTTTCCTCCAGTGCTAAAAGTAGCCATCTAGGCCCACCCAGGCAAGTGGAGGCTGTGAGCATTGGTCAGCATAGCTTGGGGAGCAGGCCCCAGAGCTGTGTGATGTCACTGTCATGCTTGGCAGCCCAGGCTAGCATTGGGGTTCTGAGATGAGGGGGAAGCCAAGGAGGTAAGAAGGCTGAAGTCTGACACCAGGACTCTGGGGTCACTCAGCACAACCAGGTCACCCAGGAGCAGGCAGGAGTGGGGCTGGGGAGGGTCTAGAGATGTCGACTGAGAGTCAGATGGAGAGGGAGGAACAGTGACAGGAAGAGCTTCAGGTAGCAGCAAGGACCCTAGAGAGAGGCCAAGAGCAGCAGCAGCACCTCAAAGGAGAAGGGACCGCAGACAGGGGAGCCCAGGGTGCCGCAGTCTGGCTGGGCACAATCAGGAGCCACTTGTCAAAAGAAACTAACTTTATTTTTAGAACCACACACGCCAAACAAAACAGCCTCTCAGGAAAAATCCTCAGAGCCTCAACTGCCACCACCGGCTTTCCACAAGCCTCTCTCTCCCACACAAGCCTCTCTCCACCTCCCACAATCCTCCTGCTCTTGAGGCCGATTGGCTGGGTCACGTGGGCGGAGCCAAAAAAAGTCCCCCAATGAGCAGCTCCGTGGTCTGAAAGGGCAGGGAAACAGTCCAATGAGCATCACCGCAGAGGAGCCAATCAGCTAGATGTTGCTGGGGCCCCTTTGGCTGTGGCTCTCAACACAGGGGTCCTGGGCACAGCATCAGCACACACCAGCCAGGGCATGTGTGTGGAGGAGGCCAGATGGCATGGGCACCTGGAGGCTGGGCAGCCCTGGCCTCCTGACCTGGGCTCTGGGCCACGAGCAGTGATACGTCTTCCTCTGAGGCTCAGGCTGTGGGAGCTCAGGCAGGCACAGCCCACGTGGGGACAGGTCAGGTGGCAAGTTCTGAGGATCGGGGGGGCTGAATCAGAGCCCGGGGTTCTCTGACAACTAGCAACTGAGTCTCCATCTCTCACAGAGCCTGAGGTCCTCCCTTCTTCTGTCTACACCAGGGCTTCCCCACTGGACAGATGCTCCATCATGGCCTCAATGGCCCTGTTTGGGAGGCCAGGCTCCCCCTGATCCAGTGCTGGGCAAGGGTGGGTCAGTGCACAGTGCACTGGTCTTCAGGGGACAGTGGAGACATCAGCCAGTGTGGGCAGGAGGTGGGAAGTCAGAGCCTCATGGCTGCTGGAGGGTGAGGTGGGGCGGCTGTGGGAACAGGGTGCCCAGGAGACTTGCAGTTCTCAATGGCCAGAAGACCTACAGTTCCTCTCCTGGGTGTGAAGCAGAAGAGAGCAGAGGGGACCCACAGAGGCACACACACCCCTGGTGGCAGCAGCAGCCCCACAAGCAACACAACTTTCCATTGGTGAAGTCTGGGTAAGCAAAGTGGGACTTGTACGCACAGTGGGACCTCATTCAGCCTTAGGAGGGAAACTCAGAAACACGCCACAGCTCTGGAAACCGACTAGGGCAGGAAGAAGACCAAGCACTGTACTTCTATGTGACACCTGGGCAATGTAGACACAGGTGGCATCTGCAATGGGTGCTGACCAGGCAGAGGGGAGCACTCCAGTGTGGCAGACACAAAGGTTCTGGAGGGGACAGCGGGCAGCACAGAGTGTGGAAGTGCTTGGTGCCCCACAGCTGCAAGCTTGAAAGTGGCTAAATGGTACATGACGTGTTATTTCTACCATCAAGACAAAAGGAGAAAAGAAGGAGGAGCTCAATAAAACTCACTCATCCTCAGACTAAGACACACAAAAAGCAAGTTGGAGAACATCACATGAATGAATGACCACCTTTCAACCCTGTCACATAACAAAGATACTAATGATGTCGAAGTCCCACCCAGCTGTCCTGTAGTAGGCACCTCACCAACGTCTAAGGGCATCCAAGGTTTCAAGGATGCAGTCTTGCTACCTAAGGAAAAATACTGAATCTTCTTTTTATTTGTGTGTCATTGTTTAAAAGCATTGATTAAGTGCATATGTTAATCTGTTGCTAGGTTAATTTACCTGTTTATTCTTAGGAGGAGGAGGAGTACAACATATTAGGAAGTTTGGAAAATAGAAAAAGAAATTTCTCAACCCTACTACCCTACCAAACTATGACAAATTGGGAGAAGATTGACATATTTAGGACAGAAAATCCAGGGGTTTTCATGCATTTTTAATTTGGTGTTTAAATGCCTGAGACAGTGACACATGGAGTGGGTGTTCCAACCCATGCCGTCCGGGGTCTCCCATTGGATTAGTGCTGTTATTCTGTTATTTTATTATTGGACAAACTGCTTTTGTTAACTGAATACTGGATCTTTGTTACTTCTGTCCTTTCTCATCTCAGGCCCCGTGTTCCTCTCCCTGACGACAACGGCCACCAAAGGTCAGAACCCAGTGTCCAGAGTGAGAGCCTCATGGGATGACCATAGCTGCCCTGCAGGACTCCTGCCCTTGAATCCTGGTCCTGGGGCCTCCCTGGGTAGGGGCACCTTTAGCTCACTCGCAGGCATCTGGAAACAAGCCCAGGGCCCAAAGACACCCTGCCCTGGGTGGAGCGACACAGGGTTCCTGCGCACCAGGCTCCTGCGCGTGTTCCTGGAGCAGCAGAGTCCTGAGCACCAAGCTTGCCTTCAGCATGCAGGAGCTTCGGGGGAGTGGAGGATGCTGAGCTTGTGGTTTGGCCGTGCTGCCCAGGCGTGCTTCCTGGGAAGGGTCCAAGTTCACCCTACTTCTGCCCCCCCCCCCGCCCCTCTTTCACTGTTTGTATTGTCCATCTGGGAGTCTGAGTACTTACAGGTATACTAAGCAGGAAGTGTGGGGATCCTCAGTGTGAGCCCCTCTCCCAACTCAGTTGGGCCAGAAGCTTCAGAATGTGACCCCCAGACCCAGCAGCAGCACCCGAGGCATCTGGGGAGCTGGGGTCTCACAAGGCCTGATCCACAGACCATTTCAGCTGAAATTATGGTGCTGTGCATGCTCGAGAGTCACACTTAGACTCCTTCATGTGCAGTGGTGCTGGGCTCCAGCCCCGGGCCTTGGGCTTACCAGGTAAGCACTTGCCCCAGCTTCTAGGAAGGTTCACAGTGTGCCAGGGCCTTTGATGCGGTCCTGGATTGCACATGTCTAACAGACCCCTCCCTGGTTTGGGCAGATGACATTTGGCACACCCAGGCCTGGCAAGGGCAGCAGGGGCCCTCCAGGATCTGGGTGGGACACCTCATGTCTCATCACTAGAGATCTGCCTCTCACTTTGTGATGCCTTCTGGATACTTTGCTCAGAAAAGGTCACTCCATGTTTGATCTGGTGATGGCCCACCAGAGATCTGACCAGTCAGATGCTGGCTTGGAAGTTTCCCATTTCTTCCTGGTTTGACTTAGTGTCAGTCATTGAACAAATACCTATTTTGTGCTACTCTGTGCTCTGACAGATGAGAGGGACAGAAAGAGATCTGTTCCCGGGGACTCAGTGGGAGAGAGTATGCTACATGGAGGGTGCCACACCAATGCATGTCCTACAGAAAGCAGGAGGAAGCCAGCACTGGGGCCCTCACTAACAGGGCACCCTCGTGTGTCCTGAGGAAGGTGGGTGAGGTGGCAGAGGGAATGCCAGACAGAGTGGCCAGCAGATACAAAGGCACATGCAACACAAGATCAGGGTCCATGAAGGACAGGCAAGAATGTGAGCAAGGGGGCTGGGAAAACAGATGAGGCTGGAGAAAGGAAAGTCTCCTTTCCAGGCGAAAGGCTTTTCAGACTTGCTGTGGCTTTACAGACACAACCGCAAACAGGCGGCTTCGGGATTCGGTGATGAAGTGCTGGTGCTCTGTGGGGAGCAAAGCTTGCCAACTTGGCAGAAGACGGGCCAAATCTAGGCTTCTCCCCATCGGGCTCTCCCAAGTCTAGGCTTCTCCCCGTCGGGCTCTCCTAAGCTCTGGCCATGAGAAGCAAGAGAGGAAGGAAAGTAGGATATCTGGGTGAGAAAGAAGATAAATGCCCCTGCGGGGATGGGGATGGAACTGGAGGAGTGACCTGCCAGGGGGTAAAGGGGGCAGGAATAGTGAATGTCAGTCAGTCATCAGCAAACAAAGGCACCCACGAACCCTGGGGACGTGGGTCTCAACTAGAAGGTGACCTATGGCCCAGTTCAGTGCAGAGTTGCCCGTAAGGGGTGGCAGGGAGAGATGGCCATTCCAGGGAAGCCACAGAAGTGACTCCCAGGCAAACCTGCTGCTTGGCTCCTCAGGCATAAATGTCTCCGTTCTGCAAATTCCTAAAGAGTCCGACGACTGGCCACACGCACGGCAAAGCTCCGCCTCACTTCTAGCCAAGCCACGCTCACAGAATGTCAGGAAGGACTCTCATCCTGCCGTTAACTTCTAATTGGTGTTCTTAGATCATTTTGGATTTAAAGTAACTGACATGTGTAAGCATAGCCTGTGGAGATTTGCTTGTTCTGTTTGTTCTCTCTGCTTCTCCTCCCCTGCCTTCCTGTGGGTTGTCTGAACACCCAAAGGATTCCGTCTTCATTTTACTTAGTGTCCAGAGATTGTTGCCGTAGGCATTAGATTACACAGACACATTACCTCCCTTTAGGCATCTTCTCCCCCAGTTTACAATATAACTCTCCTAAATATCCCCATGCATACATTCAGCAGAAATGAAGCTGAGGTTTGAGATGAAATGATTCTCCAGTGCTTCTTCACTATTATCAATGGCGTGTTGTAGATCTCAGGGCTGCGGCTCTAAGTGGGAGCTACGCCCTCCAGTGTCACAGCACCCCCAGCAGCCCCCCACTTACTTCTTCCTGGGTTCTACTCTTTCAAATATAAGGAAAGAAATTTACAAGACTATGGAAGGAAAAACTGAGAGAAATAGAATTTACTCAAGTGTGAGAAATAGAAGCAGAACCCTGACAAGACACAAGAAACCCAGCAGCAGGTCACTGGGCAGTTGCTGGTCTAGGGGTTTGTATAGCACTTAGGTCAACACTATTGGTTAACATTTATGTTGATCAGGCCTTGAGACGTACCGTGCTGTTGGCTAGTCCTGCGGTCCCAATCAGTTCCTCCTCACTTCTGTGTTCCTGCCACTCGTGGGGAAGGGGGAGGTTGGGGTTGCTGTATTGTGGATGCTCTGGGGTTCTGGGCCCTGTGTGGAGCAGGTGTCCTCGCCAGGCCAGGGAGGGCTGCCTTGCACAGTCCAGAGTGTCCCCGCTCACTCCGCCCTGGGTGGCTATGCCTCAGGCCCACGCTGGCACAGCAGGCTCTGCGTGGCTGAGGCTCATGTGACACCTGTGGTCTGACTGGGGACAGCAGCAGGTGTCGGCGGGCTGCCGCAGGACAGTGCTTGGCCTCAGAGTCACACAGCACTGTACCTTTGGTTCAACTATCAGACGTCACTCAGAAAAAGCGCTGAGGCAGGAGGCATGCTGTCCCTGCCTTTCCTCTCTGATGGGTAGCGCTCGATGGAAACGCAGCTCTTCACCCTGCAGGGCAGGTCTGCACCTGCAGCTGCTGCCTTTCCTGGCTCTCTGGCACTTCTGGACGGGAAGGGACCAATTGGGGTAGAGGTTGGGGTCCCCACTCTGCCCCTGACACTGGGAATGGGCATCTCTCCTCCCTGTGGGAACTCTGGGAAGGGAGGGACTTCATGCTCAGTGGACCAGCCACAGCTCCCCGTGTGGCCTTCCTGGCTCCACCTATGGAGACGGGTGCCCAGGCGGTGCCATCTCCCCTCCTGGCTTCCTAAGGTAGGCACAGCGTTTCCGGGTGCAGCTGGGTGGGTGAAGTAGTTGGAGTTGGGCAGTCCTGTCTTGGCAGCTGCCCTGTCCTGCCCTTTGGCTGAGATTTTTTACTCTAGTCCTGGGACACTTGTGGCAAACAGACAACAAATGGGCAAGAACAAAGCAAGTGGGGGTCAAGTAGAGCCATGCAGGCACTGAGCTCCCTGTGGCCCTCTCCACCACTGCACAGGCCTCTCAACTTCAACCTGGGCCCATGGCCAGGATGCAGCTGATGTGGCCGGGGAGTGAGCTCAGAGCTCTCGGCCTGCCTGAGGAGGCTCACTTCTACTCCCCTTGGGTGTCGGTGAGTTTGAGGGGACAGGGTGGGGCAGGGCCTCTGCCCCTTGCTGGCCTTCTCATCAGTGTCTGGTCTCTTCCATGTGGCCAGGCAGGGCTTTGCTGTCCTCGCCCCTGCAGCCTCTGCCAGGGCTCAGCAGGGAGACTGGTGGCCACAGTCCTTCTGCTTCCTCCTAGGCTCTTGGAACCTGGCTTCAGAGACTCTCTGAGGCTGGAAAATGATTTTAAAATGCTTCACTCATCTTCCCCAGAGTCCTCATCCCCCTGGAAGTGGGATCTGCCTCTCAGAGTCCAGGGGACAGTGTCATGCATGGGTCTTTCCCAGCTCCTCCACCAGCCAACAGCCCACACAGCAGGCAACATTGTTGCCAGAGTGGGCAGGAGAGGGGTGTTGGAGGGGCTGGTCTGGACACTGACCGCCACTCCTCAGACTTCCTGGGTCTGGATTTCCTCATCTGTAAACAGAGACTGTCCAACTGTCTGTCTCCCAGGGTCGTGAGCATGAGAAAAGACCACGTGGGCAAAGGGCTTAGCAGGGCCGCCACCCAAACCAGGGCACCTTGCCAGCCAGAATTTAGCACTGATGTCCGGGGCAGTAGATTTATGCCTAGTCCACAGACTGTTCCTGAACCACACATACATGTGCTGGTGAAGGGTTCACTGACTTGTGATTCACATTTCTGATGTTATTTCAATAGGAAAATGCTCCAGTCACCAGGCCCACCTCTCTCTCCTGGTAGTGGGAGACAGTCCATCCTATGGTCCATCTCATGCTTATCTTGTGCTCATCCTGTGGTCATCTTGTGATGCATCTTGTGGTCACCTTGTGGTCCATCCTATTGTCCACTTTACAGTCATCTTGTGGTCCAACTTATGGTTATTTTGGTCAGCATCAACAGATTCAGAAGATGAGATGAATCAGGCATAAAATCTCCTGTGATTAAAATCACCTGTTATTATGTGAACCAAATGTAAAACTGCACATAGGATAGATCTGCTCCAAAAGAAATCAAAAAGAGTGGGAGGAGAGGAGGGACTCGGCAGAGTCATTTCTCTTTGGCCTCTTTCCTCCCAGTCAGAAGTGAATGGGCTGGACCCAGAGATGAGAAGGTGAACATGAAGAGCCGGGCAGGCCCAGGACAGGCAGCCACTCCTAGGGACCCTGGCCCAGGTGTCTGCATGGGGCTGACCCAGCAAGCTGCAGAACCTGTGCTTTCAAGCCGAGATCCTAGAAACCTTGGAGGACATCTATTTCTAGCTCAGCCTGCAGGGAGCAGGGCATGCAGCCTGCAGCCAGCCTCCTCCTGGCTCAGAGAGGTGGAGGCTCCAGTTTCTCAAGTGGGGAATGATCAAGGTCTTATCAGAAGCTCATCGAACACAATGATCCTTAACCTTGCCCTTCCAATAGGAAACGTATTTTGTGGTTCCCAAAACCCCTCAGCTGATCAAGTTCTATTTTATAGTAGAAGGCTGGGCAGTAAATGTGAAAGTTTGAACCTAAAAATCATTTTCTTGAAATTTCTAAGAAAATTGTTATTAAATAGTGTTAACGGCGGGTGGGGGGGACAGTTCTCTGGTCGCTAACCCTTCTCACCTTCACTTTGTGCTTCAAGGACAGGGTCCTAACCTCAGGGAACTGGGCTGAGTGAGGAGTCTGAGGAAAGAGGAGCAGGTTGGGGCAGCGAGGTGCTGCCGTCAAGGGACAGCAGTGCCCAGAGTACACCCAGGGGGCTGGATGAGAGCCAGCAGGCTGGAGGTAGCCAGATGGGAAGAACTGCCCCAGAGCAGGGCAGGGGGCCAGAGCTGGGGGAACAAGGGAGCAAGCCACCAGCTCCAGCTTCTGAACTATGCCCCTAGGTCCAGAAGGGGCCTGCAGGCCTGGTCTGTGGTCCCACCTGCCCAGCACTGTGCCCTGATGGCTAGATGTGGACAGGCAGGCACATGCCCCCTCCCACAAAAGAGAAACCAGGGGTCTGTTGGGCATTGCTGCTGCAGCTGCCACCTAGGAGTGGGTCCTACTCTCTGCTCCCCCCACCCTGGCACCCCTGTGGAGCTGGGCATACCAGAGCCTCCAGCTAGAGGCTGGAATAAGCAGACTCCAGACAAAAAGCCCACTCCTCTTGGTGATTCTGAGAAGTCACAGGAAAGCAAACCCCAGTGAGCTCATGGTCTGCTGGTCTCCTGCAGGGAGCCCACGTGCCCACCGGGCAGTGTGTGCACACCTCAGCGCAGGCTGTTCTTGGGGGAGACATCTATTTCTGGCTCAGCTTGTGAAGGCCCCTGCCTTGCCCTGGGCTTCCAGATAGAGAAACTCAAGTGAACACAGAGCCCTAGAGGCCAGGCAGGGACGGCTGTGCCCCAAGTGCCACTGCCGTCCAACCCATCTTCAGTCCACCTGGAGGCTGAGCAGCTCTGTGCTCCTCTGCCTGGGACCAGGCAGGGAACACTGGTCCCGACTGCCGCAGCCCCACCCAGCCAGAGGCTCTCCTGGGCTGCAGCTCCAGCCCACTCAGCCAGTGGCATTGAATCCAGGCCCAGAGCCCTGAACCTGAGCCAGCCCTGGGCAGCCGGCTCTTCTCAGGTGGTGGGAACCCTCCTGGCTTCCAATGTCTGTGCCTTGTGCCATAACTACCAGGACCCAGGAGTCACCTCAGCCTAGGACATCCGGGCTGTGGCCCCCACCTGAGGTCTCACAGGAGAAGGAAACTGAGCCCAGCTCCTTCTCTGCTGCTTCCTCAGGGTTCAGGGCCCATCATGCCCTGGGGGCCCCTTTGGGGAGATCTGGGGAAGATGTGGCCAGATTTGCTCTGACCCTCAACACCTGCAGGGCACTCTTCTTCCTGTCCCCGATTCTCCTCTGTGCCATTGAGACATTCATTTTGTTTGTTTAAATAAACTTTTTATTTTAGATTAGTTTGTGATTTACAGAACGCTTATGGGATTACAGAGCCCCTCAGGCCTCATTACGCATCCACGCCTACCAGGTTGAATCCTACAGCCTCACAGACCCGTCGTTATCAGTGGAGTCTCAGCTTGCCCAGACTCCCCCGATCGCCTCCAAGGCCTGGGGTTCCAGCTCCTGCCTCATGCTGCTTGTGGCTGCAACAGCCCTTACTCTGGGTGTCCTGCTGACCTGACCAGGTCTTGATCCCCTCTCCGGCTACTTTCTCGCTCTCTCTCAACCACATCATTAAGATCTACTTTTAGGTGGGGCTGAAGTGGCCAGATTACATCACGGGGTCCCAGGAGCCTGAGAGTAGTTGGAGGGCTGAGCCCATCTCCCTTATTGGGGTCAGAGCAAAAATCTACCCAGCGCAGACAAAGGAGGCGCCATCTGGGCCCGTGAGCCGCTCTGTTGATAACCTCCCTAAGGTTCTCCTCCAGGCACCCAGAACATGGCCAGGGCTTATGGCCACAGTCCTCAGCCTCGGCTGATCCTAACTCAGGAACTCAAACTGCCTTGAACTGTGTCCTGTGGGCTTCCCAGCTGGAGGGAAAGGCCTGCAAGTCAGGGGCCAGCTCCCTCACTTTTTCGTAGTCTGCTGGAGCCTATTATTTGGCAGATAGGACACACAGGAGGAAAGGCAGACTGTTGTAGCTGCCAGGTGCCCCGAAATCAAACGTGCTATGGTGAGCCGGAGCTGTGGGATGAGGAAGGAACTAACTCAGCAGTCGAGATAAATAGTACTTCAATGCAACATTGAAGAGTAAAATTTATTTTTAAAGCCAAAAATTCCTGATGAACAGAATATGGAGTTGTGAAATGAAGACAGGGTGTTGTTCGTGCCACTATTCATGGACACTAGATGGTGTTCCCATCAGCCCTGGGTTCCAGCAGGTGACAAGCAGGGATAAGGACAGTGGAGCTTCCATTAGCTGTTTGCCTTCAGCTCGGACTTGGCAAGAGGCTGCTGCAGTGTGTCCCACTTTTCACTGTGGCTCCTGCACGTGACAAGGAGCTTTAACCATCTTTTCGTTTCATCGTGAGTAAATGGCGGCATCCTCATTTAGAGGAAAGATACCAGATTGAGCCCCTTACCTGACAAAGCCAGTGTGCAGCAGAGCAGGGACCCAGCAATGTTCCCTGCTTGGGCTGGCATCCCTGTTGCCTCTCAGACCACCTCACCCTCTGCCTCTGCTCAGCTTCACATACCATCCCGTCTCTGCTACCTCCAGGATATGGGCCTGGGTGAGTGTGCAGGAAGGGTGCTCTGCAGACGTGAGCACATGGGTGTGCCCGTGGGAAGATACGGCTCACAGCAAAAGCATCAGGAGGGCTGGGGCTGCTGTGCTGAAGTGTCCGGTGCCTGCCTTCGTCCCCTGCTTGGCTGGCCCCACTGTCCACGCCTGGTGAGCTGTTGCAGCTCTAATCGCTGAGGCTGCCTTTCCATTTCTGGCATCGGGGTCCTGCTGTTCCCAGCCTTCTGACCTCAGAACCTGGCTCACGAGGCAGACACTGCCCATTCAGCTCTGAGAACAAGTGCAGTGTCTGGGGAAACAGAGCTTTTCCTCTCAGAGGCCCCTGAAAGACTCATGTGCAGAGACCCTGGGCTGGCGTCCATCCATTGATGGGCTTTCTTGGGAATGCCAGGACGTGCTCCAGGTAAGGCAACGTGCTCTCTGAAATGCTCTCTCCTCCCCACCCAGGCCCAGCATGAGGTCCTGAGAAGCTGCCCCAGAGGAGGACCACACACCATATATATATATATATAAAATTTTGTTCAAATACTTTTGCTGGTGTACTTGGGATCTTAGTGATTTCATCAAAATAATGCTGAAGGTTTGGAAATTAATACTTTTAGACTCATTTTCCTCATTTGGCAATTTACTGACGTCTATGGGAATCAGTTCTTCAGTTCCTTTCCAAAGATTTAGACAGTCATTTCCATCTGAGACATTCATGGATACTTGATAAATAGCAGAGCAAGTGAGACAGAAATGTGTGGCACTTCACTCAGCCAAGTTGCAATTGTGATGTTTATCAGTTTTCCAGTGGGGGTGATCAGTGAAAAATAACCAGCCTAAGCCAAAACAGAAGCCATCAAGAGGCCACTAGGAAAACAAATTGACCATAATGGCTTAAGGAATAGCAATTTTCAGAGTGATGGTGCAGATGATATTATTTCTGCATATTGATGCAGTTGATTTTGCCTACCTCTCTCCTTCAGCTAGAAAAGCTACTTCCTCTTTTATTTCTCCTTTCATAAGATAGGTAAAAATTTTAGAGTACTATAATTTGCAAAGTGTGGTGCTAGAGATTGAACCCAGGGCTACATGCATGCTAGGCAAGCACGCTACTAGCTCATGTGGGACAAGCCATGAGTCCTGATCTGAGAGACTGGGCCCTGTCGGCTGGTCAGCCTGTTACGATGTTGCCTTGTTACTGGCTTGGTGTTGCTTTTCCTGGATTCATAGGTCTCAAGTTGGGGACTCCATACTGCCGGCCCTGGCAGGAAGTGAAAGCTCACATCCAGAATATCTTTAATAGTGCTGTCAGGAGCAGGTTTAAAATGAGAATCCCCATACACCTCCAATAAAAAGGAGCAAACATAAAACTTCTCATGGCCCAGGGGCCACTTTCCAGGTTGACCCCCAGAGCAGGCCAAACTGAAGTTCTATGTAGCTATCGCACAGGACCTACTATGGCTTGTGGTTCTCTGTGATCCGTGACTCCTCCTCACCAAGGCACCTCCCCTTGGCCTGGCTGACTGGCAAGCCTCCTCCAGGCCTCATGTATAGAGGGTTCAGCCCCAACCTGACATTCTGCAGACAATGAGGCAGAGGCCCTAGGGTCTAAAATGAGTTGCGTCCAGGACTTGCTGCCTGCCTCTGGATCTCATCCACAGAGTGCCTGCCTGGCCTATTCCATCTTAAGAGAAGAGGGCAGCTCCCAGGAGGCCTAGCTGGGGCCCAAGACACTGGCTGGATCCTCAGTGGGAGCTCTGGACATAGGGCCCTTCTGACCTGAGGTGCCTGGAGAGCCAGAGGCCTGGTGATGATCACACGTTGGCAGGCGCAGGTTTTGATGAAGGTATTGTAGAGGAGAGGTTGTGCTCAGGACATGGACCGGAGAAAACCATCACTGGATAATGCAGAAGAGGGGAAAGGCTCATTCCAGCCCAGTGCTCAGCAGGGCCACATGAGGGGACATGAGTGTCACCGTAAGTTTCTGCTTGCAATGTCCTTCAGCAAATGCTGCCTCTGGTACCCACTATGCACAGAGTAGAGGCCTGAGGCTGGGAGGCCAGAGGCTAGGAGGCCTGGCCTGCCCTGGCCAGTGACTCCCTCCCATGGCTGACTGGCGCTCCCTGCTTCCTCTGGTCTTTCTCTTTCCTTCGCTGCCCAGCTGATCTGCAGAGCAGGGCTCTGTTTGCTTGGAGCTGGAGCCAGATGAGCTCAGAGGCAATGACCCCACAGGCATGACTCGGTGTCCCTGACATAGGCAATCCTACTATCCAAGGGCTGGTCAGCCACTCCCCTCTGGCTGTAAACACTGTTTTGTTTGGAGATTTAAAGATAGCATGTCCTGTGTCTAGGACTCTAGGATCCTGGGTGGAGAGATACTGAGATGCTTCCCTCCCCATACCTGAAGGACTCTGAGAGAGGAAACCAACGCCTCTTGTCCTGGAGCGGGCACTGGCAAAGGTACCTTCTGCTCCTTTGATTCTGCAGTCCACATGCACAGCCCAGAGGAAAGCTGATCTCACTCCTGTGAGTCCCCAGGTTGGGGCTCTAATTGCTCCAATGCTCAGATGAAGAGGCCGGGCATTCAGGTCCCACAGGGTGCTATCTCCAAGCCCAGCACCCACCTGTCCACACTTGACTCTCCCTTGCTCTTACTTCACACCACAAGGCCAGTGGACAGTGTGCTTCATCCCAGCTCACAGAGGAGGAGATCAGGGACTGCTCGGAGGCCTAGCTCCCTGCTCCAGGGGGCACAGGGCCCACTGTAGACCCCACCACTGCTGCTTCTGTTGAACTGGGGACTCAGCCCTGATGCTGGTATGAGCAGGGAGGATCCCACTATGCACTGTGACTGCAGGGCAAGAGGGCCACAGCTGCCTGAGGGTCCACACTGGCCTGGGAGATGGGAGGATGGAGACAGAGGACTTGAGGGCAAGTGGACCAGTGAACACAAGAAGGGGAAGGTGTCCAGAATGAATGATGTCATCAACATAGGCGAAACGCTCTGTGCCTCTCCACGAGGTCAGAGCTCACTGAATAACCATGATTCACAGGCTGCACCACCTTCAGCAGACCTCTGAATACCTGTGGGTCACTTGGTGGTCGTGAGCAGGGCACTCACACCTTTTACTCCAATCTTAATTTCCATTATCTAAACAAGTCTCACCACACTTCAAATTTCAATGATATAGAAACAGGTCACAGAAAGACTAAGAAAGGGCCAACGCTCCCCAGGGTCACAGGAGGCCCTGCCAACAGCACAGGCAGAGAAAAGAGAGTGCAGAGTCAGAGTCACTGTAGGTGGCCAGACAGGACTTTAACAAACCAGTTCTGCAGCAGTGTCAAAGCAGAGGGTCCAGGTGGATGGCAGTTTCAGTCTCAGAGTGTCAGCTCGAGGTGTCAGCTGGGAGACGGCCGTGAGTGGTCTTCACTGGCACTGCTGAGGCCCGATAGGACAGGAAATCGAAGGTTCATCTCTGTGGTGATTCTCCTGGGTGAGGCCCCTGATGAGTGACCAGGTGATGGGGTCAAAGAGCTGCTGTGTCCAGTCTCAGGGAGCTCCTCCTTTAATGGGTCTCAAGGGAGGGGTTCTCATCTGGTGGGGGGATTGATAAGTTCCCATGTCTGGTGTTCCTGACATGATGTGGGATGGCCACATGTCCAGGTGTTCCAGATTTAGTTTTCTAGGGTGGCATGCATAAATTATGCATCAATCTGTGCCTTCTGGTGGTGCCAGGCAGACGGGGGCTGTTTACTTGTACAAACAGGTGTGAAGTCATTCTACCTTGGCACCGATACTCAAAATCAAATAATTCACGGCAAACTAGTGCTTTACAAATGGAGTCATTCAGGCAGACACAGCCTAAAAACTGCTGTTCTACACACCATGGAGTGGCTCAGGAGAGGCACGGCCTGAGAACTGCTGTTCTACACACCATGGAGTCATTCAGGCAGGCACAGCCTGAAGACTGCTGTTCCACACACCATGGAGTCACTCAGGGTAGGCGCAGCCTGAGGACTACTATTCCACACACCATGGAGTCATCCAAGGCAGGCACAGCCTAAGGACTGCTGTTCCACACACCATGGAGTCACCCAGGGCAGGCACAGCCTGAGGACTGCTGTTCTACACACCATGGAGTCACC
>NW_025999927.1:353060-381320 GCF_001458135.2 Marmota marmota marmota
TTTTTTTTTTTTTTTTGCCTCTGTGAAATACATATGCGTTGGTTTCAGGCCCTGGCATGGAGCTCCTAGCCCTCAACCTTCCCTGAGGTTTGGAGCCAGGAGAAGCTTTTGTCTGACAGCCAATTCTTGATGTCCCCAGGGCCTTCATATAGGCTGGTTGCCATTGTGATCTGAAGGTTGACCTCCCAGCCCACCCCAGCTTCCCTGGAGGAGAAGAGCTGGAGGTAGAGCTGGTGGCCGGTGTCCTCATCACCCCTGAGCCTGCACAATGGCACCTTCATGAACACCCAGGACTGAGGGAGATTCCTCGTGGTGAGCATCTGGAGGTAGTTGGAGGGTGGTGTCCCCAGGGCAGCTCTTCAGCACACAGCCCCTGTCCTGGCTCTCACAGGGCCTCTCTGTCTGCAGCTCCATGCACCAGCTGAGGACAGCCACATAGTGGCACAGTCCAGCTGCAGAGAGGAGGGTAGGGTCAGGGCTCAGCACTTTCCTGGCTGACCCTGGGACCGAAGTCAGTCTGTCTGCTGATCTGTCCCCACCAGGCCTCCATCCTGCTGGGCTCAAGGAAGGTCCCCATGCAGAGGAGTCCAAGTTGAGGGTAGGCCTGTTTCCCAGTGCAGAGGCTGCAGCTGCCAGAGGAGGGCTGATGGGAAGCATCTGGAGATGGGCAGTCTCTACCTGGGATGCTGAGCAGTGGTCTGGCCAGTGCCTGGCACCAAATATGGCAGGCACTGTTTCCAGGCTTCAAGTCCCGCTCCCTGGTGACTGCACATCTCAGGTCACCATCAATCCCCTCTCACTATAGGTTGTAGCTGGGTGAGGAGATCCCTTCTCTGGAGAGGGTGGCACAGCATCTGACATCCAGCTTGGAGGGGACAAGTCCTGTAGGACAGCTCTGTGTGGCTGCCTCCAGGGGGGACTCCCTGCCCCTGCTCCTGGCCTTTCTTTTTTTTAATATTTATTTTTTAGTTGTAGTTGGACACAGTACCTTTATTTATTTTTATATGGTGCTGAGGATCAAACTCAGGGCCTCGCACATGCTAGGCAAATGATCTACCGTTGAGCCACAACCCCAGCCCTGCGCTCCTGCCCTTTCTGCTCCTCACTCTCATCCGGACAACACCAACTTCCTTTCCTGCTCTCAGAAGTGTATCTTCTCCCACTCCACTTGGTGCTGGCTATCTTCCACCTCCCACTACCCTGATGTTCCTCCATGGCTCTTCTGAGCCTCTCAGGGCCCTGTTGCCCCCAGGGCTGCCCTTGGCTGAGCCCCCTCCCCATCCCCATCCCCAGAGCAGCTTCCCCAGCCCAGCCTTTGGGATTTAAGCATGCCTGACATGGCCCCCCATTGCCCCAGCCCGGGAAGGTCCTCTGCATCCTCCCCAACCACCTTAAGCTGAGGACACCAAGCCCTGTACAACTCTTTGACTCCTCACATTATCTTAGCTTCTAGAGTTTCTTCCCTAGCCATTCGTATACTTCTTCCAAACAACACTTGACATGGCTAAGCCTCTGGGCTGCCCCACTGGTGCTCAGCCTTTCCTTCTCAGGTCAGCCCTCAGCCTGGTTCAGGCTGTCCCCTGGCCACTCAGACCTGGCCTATCATACCTTCACATCCATCCAGACACAGGCCCTTTGAGCTGCAGCATCTCTGAGTCCCTGGGCCTGCCTAGAACTGGACCTTCAGCTGCCTCCTCCATGGGGAGGTGAAACAGAGTTTTGAGGTGAATCTGGATTCACTGCTCCTACTGGCAGGTGGTGTCTGTACACGCTGCAGATCCCTGCAGCAGAGAAATGTTGCTGAGAGCCATAGCCAAGTCGGAATGATGCATGGCATTTTTGCCAGAACTGAGAGGTGACACCAGCAAGCCATTGAGATGATGATTGTTATGTTAAGCTGTGTATTCAATTGTATATTAGACCCCTGCTGTCCGCTCAGGCCACTTTGGAGTTCTCCTCTGGGATTCCTGGGGAGTTAGAGTTGGTTGGGGAAGTGCCGGAGGAGGGATTTTCTGGTTGGTGTGTGGTGTGTACCTGGAGAAGGCCGTGTGCGTGGCGTTTGCGGGAGTTCGGAAATAAAGTTTGTTCCTGCTTGAGTGGCTCGTGATTTGTGCCCAGCCAGACTGCGGCAAAATGTCACAGCTCTTAATGGTAGGACAGGCCCTTCAGTGGTGCAGCAGATCCCAGCAACTCACTGTCAGTTTCTTCTTTCTGGTTGCTTGTCTAGTGAATTCAGAGACTGAAACCCACAGAATGAGATGAGTGAGTGTGAGAGTAAGAGTTACTGAAGAGTAGAAATGGAAACAGATCCCTTGCATTACCAGAGAGAAGCCAATAGCAGATTTTCTCCATCTGAGTATGCTGGGGTTCAGACAGCACCTGGTTCACTGCTATTTACCCCAATTTATGCTAATTAAGGTTTGGAAATGTACTAATGCTATTGGTCCAAATTTATGGTGATTAGGGTTTGGAAATGTACTAAGGCTACAATGACACCACACTCCTGACTTCCATTTGAGCTCTGCCCACTTCCATTCCTCACTGCAGGTCAGGAGGCAAAGGTTGAGTCCTGGGATGGGGCTGCAGTGCTGCATGCAGCAGGTGTCTGTACCATGCCCAGGCCTGACTGTAACCATGTAGCAGGCCCCACGTGCCACAAGCTGTACTTGCTGCCCACACTCAGACCCACCTGGGCTGCCACTCAACTACTCTGCTGCTGTTTCTCAACAGGGATCAGTGGCCCCAGCTGCACGGTTTGGTGGCTGAGAAGCTGTGCCCAAGGAGTGAGCACCCTGGATTCCACCCTGGGAACCTCACCTGAGACCTGCAGCTTCAGCCCCAGCACAATGACACTACACTCCTGCACAAGAACCTCCCTTGGCTCCCAGCGACCTGCAGATAACATTCACATCTTCAAGTGACACTAATGGCTCTCCAGATCCTGTCTGTAAAATATGGTTTCTATTTGTAAACAAATTGTGCTCAAATATATTCTAAAGTAATCAAAAGAGAACTTGACCCTCTGGAGGACAAGGCAGAGGTCATGCAGGCAGGCCATGCAGCCATGGCACCATCTGTTCCTGCAAGCTCACTGGACCGGCCTCGGAGGGGCCCTTATCTGCACAGCAGGTGCTCCCTCCAGAGCCCCTCAGAGGCTGAGCCAGTGAGTTTCACACCCAAATCCTGCCCTCAATGAGTTGAGCCACTTCTGCAGGCCACAGGGACAAAAGAGGGGCAGCCAGCACTGTCACCTCAGCTGGTATTGCTATAATCCTTCCCATGCATGCTGCACCAGGTCCACTGATGAAACCTGTACCCCAGTTACAAGCTGGGCCCTGCAGGTCCCACAGTGATCAGAGCAGCAACCATGTCAACTTGCTTCAAAACAGACCCTGAGCTCTGCTGGTTGGGGACACCCTATAAGTGGAATCATTGAGCTGCACCACCAGTGAAGCTCCTATTCAAATAACCTACTGGAGCCTCTGAGGCTAGGGACACTTTGTCTGGGCCTGGTGCAGCGTGCATGGGAAGAATTATAGCAATACCAGCTGAGGTGACAGCGCTGGCTGCCCCTCCTTTGTCCCTGTGGCCTGCAGAAGTGGCTCATCTCATGGAGAGCAGGATTCGAGTGTGAAGGATGAAATTTGCCCTGACATCAGATGTGCAGCCTGGACACATCCATGTGCCTGAGAGAGATGCCCAGTCCTCAAGGACAGGAGATGGGAGGCCAGTCCTCTACCCCCAGAGCCCAAACACCACAGAGGCATACAGAGGCACACACAGCTACACATAGTACACACACAGACACACACAGGTGCACTCACACAGCCGCACACACAGACACACAAACAGGCACACATACACAGTTGCATACACAGCCACACATACAGGCACACACACACAGACACACATGTGCACCCACACAGCTGCACACACAGACACACACAAGACACGCACACACAGCCATATACAGCCACCCACAGACATACACGCAGGTACACACACAGACACACACACAGCCACACACACAGGCGCACACACAGGTGTTCACACAGGCACACACACACATACGCACACCCAACTACCACACAGCCATACACGGGTATGCACACAGACATACACGCAGGTGTACACACAGACAGCCACACAGAGACCCACACACAGGCACACACACAGCCACACAGTTTCACAGGCGCACACACAGGTGCACACACAGCCACACACACAGCCACACACACAGGTGCTCACACAGCTACCACACAGCGCACATACAGGTGCACAAACAGACACACAAATGTGCATACACAGCTACCACACAGCGACACATACAGGCTCACACACAGCCATACACACAGGGCATACACACAGCCACACACACAGCTACCACACAGCCACACACACAGCTACCACACAGCCACACACACAGCTGTACACACAGGCGAAGCTCTCCTACCAGGCCCTATGTGGGCTAAATAGATGTCCTGTACCAGGGTGGGTCCACCCTGCCGGGTCATCTGGTGGTCAGGAATGGTTCTAGGTCTGTAACATGCAAGCTTTTTGTTCTTGTGTGCCCCAAGATTTTTTTTTAATAAAATTAATTACCTTCACATATTTTTGAGCTGACAGCTAAAATTCCTCATGAAGATTTGAATTGTCACAGAGAATTCTCAACATGTTGTAAATGTTGGTGGTTTAAATTAAAGCCCACGTCATTCTTTCAGATGAGCTCATGGGTCTGACGGCCACAGCAGCCACCCACTTCTGCTTCCCCCAGAAGCAGCTGGATGTTTTACAACTCTCTGATCTCCTTTCTCTCTGAATAGCTATTCCCATTTCGTTTATCCCCACAGAATTGTGTTCTGATTCTAAATATATGACCTTTGCTGATCATTCTCAGTTCTCTACCAAATATGTATGAATTGAAATGTTTTTAATATTCTGGTGACCATAAAGCTTAATTATTAAACTTCATTCTTTTCTTGCTTGCATTTCTATTACAACTGACCAAAGTAATGCTTTATTGCACATTTTGAAAAGTGTAAATTAAAGGTGAAACTAAAATTTAAGTATGCCTTTTCTTTAATAAAAGGAAAAACTAAATATTCTATACAAGTACAAGAAGGGGGTTTGTGGTTGATCCTTGTTAGAATGAAACAGGGTCCAGCATTGAATTTCTTTCTATTTTTCCCCCTTATACAAATAAAGAGTAGCAACATTAGTCATAAAAGGGATTGGCAAGAAAGGAGTCACAGATTCTCTCCAATACCTTGAGATGTTCCTGAATTACATAAAATTTATAAAATAAATTAACATCAGAAATATGTCAAGCCAGGCTTGTGACCACATCTATAATCCCAGCAACTCAGGAGGCTGAGACAGGAGGCTGGCAAGTTCAATACCAGTCTGGGCAACTTAGCAAGACTGTCTCAAAATAAAATAAAAAGGGCTGGGCACAACTCAGGGATAAGGTACCCGTGGATTCAGTCCTCAATGTCAAAAAAAAATTCTTTTTCAATGTTATCCTACAGGATAAGATCCTTCTTCTTCGATTGTATTGGGGGAAAGGAGCCTGCCACTCTCACCCAGGCTTTACGTGGCCTCCTGACACCCAGGAGGCTGGGCGGTTTGGGGAAGGACTGCTCTGCATGGGGGGAGGAAGGAGAGCCCCTCCTCCAGCCCATTTCAGGCCCCACTATCTTCCAAGAATCCTCAGGAAATCGGCATCCTGAACAGATCCACTTGACATGCCTCAGAAAGGCTTGTTTTCCCAGTAGTATGTGTCCTGGTGTTCAGAGATTGCTGTGGGAGATGCTCCTTTAACATGGATGGGGACAGAAAATAAGGTTCAAAGCCCAAGACCAGTAAGCTCGCCATCTCCTGCCTTGACGCCATGTGCTTCTTTTTTTTTTTTAGAGAGAATTTTAATATTTATTTATTTATTTATTTATTTATTTTAGTTTTCGGTGGACACAACATCTTTGTTTGTATGTGGTGCTGAGGATCGAACCCCGGGCCCGCACGCATGCCAGGCGAGCGCGCCACCGCTTGAGTCACATCCCCAGCCCCCCATGTGCTTCTTAAAGCAATAAAAAGAATAACTACTCTGCACTCAGCAGACACATGGCTGTGCAGAACACTATGTCCTGATCTGGGCGGCCTCATGCTGAGCACAGATGAGTTCCAAGTGTGAGTAGCCTCGTGCCCGGTGAAGCAGACGAAGTGTGCAGACTGGCGCCAACGTACCCTCATCTGCGTCCTCAGGCCAGCAAGAAAGCGCTCACAGAACTGCCTCAGGAAACAGTGCGTTCATTCCAGGGAGAAGGCAAGAAATGTGCATCGTTCCTGAGATCATCAGCGGTGAGCCATGGCAAACGACTTGTAATGCTGTGTGCAGCCATCCCAGGAGACCCTCTGGAGGTCAGGCTGAGGCTTGCCATGTGGACTGTCCCACCCTGGTGTGGCTGTACTCCTGCAGCTGCCCTGCAGGCACGAGTTCCCAGCTTGGTGCTATCTAGAGGAAGATAGAGAAACCACTGGGAGGAGGACTTGTGCCAAAAATCCAACACACAGTAACTTGAGAATAGGGGTCAGGCTGCTGTGACAACCTCCTGAGGTCCCCCTGGGGCAGCCCCACCTGAGGACCACACACCAGGCCCCACCCTTAACGACCCAATGCCCAATACCAGCACCTGGGACCAATGTCCAGCATGGGATTCTGTGGGCATGGAGCCAGGGGCAGTGCTTGGCTCTGGCCAGCTGTGTGTGGGAGCCATCCTAAGGGGCAAGATGTTCATGGGGCACCTCTCTGTGGTTCTGATTTGCATCTCCTGATCACTGCTGATGTGGAATATCTCTCCACGTGTCATTGCATTTCTTCTTTGACCTGTTGGCATTTACACTGTTGTTTATTTGCAACAAATTTGTGCATTTTCCAATTTTGCTCTTGTTTCTTGATTTTAACTACATCCCAATGTGGCCAGAGAAGATTCTCTATGGCATCCTCTGGGACTTCAGAGTGACTGACAAACATGATCCCGGAGGTGCCCTAGGGCTAGAGAAGCAGGTTCCAGGGGCACTGCTGTGTGTTGTGCTGTTCCCATCCTCCGCCTTCTCGCCTGGCTGCTCCTTCGATCACCCAGAGCGCAACACTAAACCCCACAGTGACTGTGGGGCTCTTCTCCTTCAGTGGCCAGGCCGGCTCCACTCACCCAGATGGTGTTTTTAGAGGCATGCGATGGCTCTTGTGCCTCTCACTGCGTCAACACGATGTCCTGGCTTTCCCCTGGGATTCTCTTTCACATCATTGGGCTTCACATTTTATTTGACTTTACATCTATCTTATCCTCTCTGCTGTCGTCTCATTTCAAGGAACATGTAGCTCTAACCTCGCACTTTCTGTCTGTGGACCTAAAGTGAGGCTCCTGTGGACGGCACCTCACTGATTCTGCTCTTTCTACCCTGCTTGTCAATCTCTGTCTTTGATTGGGGAGCTTAATCCATTTACATTTGAAGTAGCCTCATAAGAAGGACAGACTTCTGTCACGTCTGCTATTTGCCTTGCAGATTTCCCATCTCTCGTCTCTGCACTATAGTCTGCTGTGGTGCCGACTATTTGTAACAGAAAGGCTTTAATTCCCTTCTCATTTCCATTTGTGTCTGTTCTATGCTATTTTTTGTGGTTACCATGGGGATTACATTTAACGTCCTGCAGTGTGAATTCACACCAGCTTAACTTCAATAACATAAAAAGCTCAGCTCCTGTGTACTTCCAACCACCCCTGTTCTGTCACCAGTGCCACAAAATTATAGCTTTATGCACTGTATATCCCCAAACAGGCCAATACTAGTTTTCAGACACTAGTCTCTTAAATCTTGTGGAAAACAAAACTGGCTTTAGGAAGGTCTGTCTTCCTCATGCGGCTGCAGTTACTACCCAGCATGTGTCTGACCTGAAGGGCAGCCCAGCCTCAAAGCCCCTCGCCCCTCACCACTGGAGGGCCAGCATGGTAGCTGCAGGGCCTCTGGCTGTGAAAGACCACAAGGCGGTGTCCAGGTCTGGCCATGCCTGGGAGGTCAGGAGCAGCCCTGAATGAAGCAGGACTAAAATATGGAAGATGAGGAAAGTTACTATACAGGGGATAGGACAGGGCTGGGAGGGGCAGAGAAAGTTCCAGAAGGAATGAAAAATTTGTTCAAAGGTCCTTGGGATGGAAAAAGTGAGCCCTGAAAGGCAGCAGCAGTGTGGGAAACAGACTCAAGAGGCCGCAGGTCTATCAGACTCAAGAAGGTATCGCCTGCTCCTGGACAGAAGGCAAGTCTCCCTGCTGCAGAGGAGGACCACAGTCAGCAGGAGCCAGAGGCCAGGTCCACGGTGGGCTGACAGCACTGGGGACAGGACGAGCCCCTAGTTGCCACTGTAGGGCTGGCTCGAGCTGAGGTGGCCCACCTAGGCACAACTGCATCTTCAGCTGGGGCACTCCCCTCCCCAGAAGACACCGGAGCTCACTGCCTGGGAGCCCAGACGCAGACTCAGGTCAGAGACTGACCTGGAGGAAGGGACATTTAGAAAGAGTTGTGCTGGACAGGATTCCAGGGCCCAAGGAGGCTTGGTACCTGCCCTGGCAGCATGGCCAGGCATGAAGTTTGGCTGGGCTGCACAGGAGTCTTCCATGAGAAACAGGAAGGGGCACGGGATCTCAGCTGACTGTATTCCAACCACATTCCAGATGTCTGAATCCTTATCAATGACTTAAAAACAAAGCTGGGGTTCAAGTATTGAGATAAAACCAAACCAAACTCCTACATGCTCCACAGAGGTAAGTTGGTAAGAGGCTGAGCTCAGACCTAGTTGTCTTAAGAATTGACAGCTGCAACTGCTGATGTTATTTGGTATATTTAACATAAAATTATACAAACCTTGAACAGAAAGGCCAACAGGTTACATGGTCCACATCACGGGTTCACATGTGTGGTTGTCATCAGCGTGTCTTTCGAGCAGCACAGGCTGAACTGGTTTCTGCACAAAGTGCCAGACCTCTGCAGGCTCTTTTGATCCAGGAGCAGCCCTAAATGAAGCAGGAGTAAAATATGAAAGATGAGGAAAGTTACTATACAGGAGACAGGACAGGGCTGCCTATACAGAGACAGACAACACTGCCTCCTGCGGGGATCACTGTAATCTGCATGTGGCTTTACAAGGTACAGAGTACTCTGGCACTCCTGCCCTGTGGTCTTTACCAAAACCCTGAGGAGGAGGCGTGGCCCGCGAGGGTCACACAGTCACTGAAAGCCTGGTGGGTTAGCTGCGGATTCCAGGCGGTTCTGCTTGAGCACAGCCTGCCTGCCCAGCCCCACCCAGACCAGGGACACCAGGAGCCTCACTGGAATCTGGACACAGAGGACCCCCAGGATTTCTGTGGAGAGGAGCTCGTGTGGTCAGGCACTAAGAGAGCTGCTGTGGGCTGGACAAGGTCAGGACTTACAGCAGGGTCACCTGAAGGCAAGACCACTTGGAGTTGGAGTCAAGCATTTGAAACTTCCGACTTTGAGTTAAACACATAGTTTATTTTTTTGGATGGGGGGAGGTTGTACCAGGGATTGTACTCACAGGCACTCAGACCACTGAGCCACATCCCCAGCCCTACTTTGTATTTTATTTAGAGACAGGGTCTCACTGAGTTGCTTTGCATCTCATGGTTGCTGAGGCTGGCTTTGAACTTGCAATCCTCCTACCTCAGCCTCCCAAGCATGTAGTTTCTTTAGGAAGAGTAATGTGGGTGATTCCCTGCTGGAGTTCTATCTACCAGGTGGGTGTGGCGGGCAGGTGGAGGGATAGGCAAATGGTGCCAGAGGCCCAGAAGGCAGCAGGGGCTGCAGGCAGGTGGGCAGGCCCCGGTAGTGGCTCCACCTCACCTTCCACATCCTTCCTCCAAACCTTCCAGCCCTAAAGAGCCCATGTCAGGCTGCTAGAGTCACGGCAGGCCCAATCCTCCCAGCTCCCACCGCTGCCAGGTTGTCTCCTGGGTCCAGGTACCTGGGAGAAGTCACAAGGATGGGGGTGAGTCCATGGGAGAGAGGGGTTGGAGGTCTCTGGCTCAGGCAAAGTGACGTCCCAGCACTGGCAGCAGCTTTGCTCCATGCCCACTGCAGGAGGAGCACTTCCTGAGGAGCAGGAAGGAGCCAGGCCTCCCCTTCCTTGCCCCATTTCCTTCAGTGATCCTGTGTCTCCACACAAGAAATGGGAGAGCAAACCCTTTTCTGTGGCTTTGTAAACTCAAAGTGCATGTTAAAATGCCCTGAAAACTACAACCTGTTAAAGAGATGGTGTTTTCTCAGTTAAATGCTTGAAATTTAAGTGTAGTGTTTATGTACATTTAAATGTTTCATGTTTGGAAAAAAGAGGACAGAGTCATCCTGGAGGCTCACCAAGCAAAGGGCCTGTGCTGAGGTCCTGGTTCACAAGTGTTTAAACCAAGGCCACAGGTGCCACATGATCGAGATGCGGCAGAGAATGGAGACGAGAAGACCAGCCTGAAGGTTCATGCAGATTCTGCCCTGATTATTCTGAAATGAACAGAGGGATATCTTCATTCCCTTATATTCTAAAACCAATTCTGTGTCAGTCTTCCTGGAGTTTCTGGACTTTTCAAGAAATAGCCATATGAATTGAGTGGAGAGCAGGCTGTGTCTGCTCTGGGTGATTCCATGGTGTACAGAACAGCAGCTCTCAGGCTGTGCCTGCCCTAGTGACTCCAAGGTGTATAAACAGCGGTTCTCAGGATTTGCCTGCCCTGAGTGACTCCATGGTGTGTAGAACAGCAGTCCTCAGGCTGTGCCTGCCCTAGTGACTCTATGGTGTGTAGAACAGCAGCTTTCAGGCTGTACCTTCCCTGAGTTACCCCATGCTCTTAAAACAGCAATCCTCAGGCAGTGTCTGCCCTGGGTGATTCCATGATGTCTAGAAGAGTAATTCCCCACTCTACCTGCCTTGAATGACTCCATGGCATACAGAACACAGTGTTCAGGCTGTGCCTGCCCTGGGTGACTCCATGGTATGTAGAACAGCACTATTCAGTTTGTTCTTGCCCTGAGTGACCTCATGGTGTATAGAACATCTGTGCCTGCCCTGAGTGACTTCATGGTGTGTAGAACAGCAGTTCTCATGCTGCCCCTGCCATGCAGGACACCGTGATGCATAGAATAGCAGTTCTCAGGGAGCTGGGGTTGTGGCTCAGCAGAAGAGCGCTTGCATCTCATGTTCAAGACCCTGGGTTCGATCCTCAGCACCACATAAAAATAAATAAGTGAAATAAAGGTATTGTGTCCAACTACAACTAAAAAATAAATATATAAAAAAGAAAAGCAGTTCTCAGACTGTGCCTGCCTTGAGCAACTCCATGGTGTACAGAACAGCAGTTCCCAGGCTGCACCTGCCCTGAGTGTGTCCATGATATATAGAACTGTGTCTAAACTGGCTGTGTCTAAACTGGAATGACTCCTGGTATATAGAACTGCAGTTCTCAGTCTGTATATAAACTTGACTGACTTCATGGCTTTTAGGACAGCAGTTCTCAGGCTGTGCCTGCCCTATCTCCATGGTATAAGAACAGTAGTTCTAGGCTCTGTGTGCCCTGAATCACTCTTTTTGGCCCAAATGCCAAGATAGAAGGGCTGATTATACAAGTGAACAACCCCCATCTTTCCAGGACCACCATAAGCCCAAATTGATAAATAATTTACACATGCCCACTTATCAAAGTAAACCAGGACACATGGACAATCCCAAATCTTATCAGGAACACCATACATGGGAGCTTATCAAGCTCAGCAGACAGAACCTGCTTTCATAAGGCCCATGAAAGGAGGAGCCCCATGAGGCTGGACCTGGCAGTACCAAGACCCCGTCATCTGGTCACTCGTCATAAGCCTTGCCCAGGAAAATCTCTACAGCAACACACCTCCAGATCTCTCTCCTCAGGCTTCAGCACAGCACAGCTTCTCCTGCCTGTGATATCCAGTCCAGCTGACATTCTGAAACTATAGCTGCTGTCTATCAGGACCCTCTGCTTTGATAGCTCCACATAACTGGTTTGTTGAATACTTATCTGGCCTCCTACAGCGATTCTGAACCTGTACACTCTTACCTCTCTGCCTGTGCCCTTGGCTCAGCATCCTGCACCTCTACAGCCGCCTTAACTCTTCTCAGCCTTTCTGTGACACACATGTGAAGGGTGATGTGTGACTTGAGTGTTACAGATATTAGACATTAAGACTGGAATAAAAGAACCTGTCACTGCCTGACTTTTGACCCCAGGTGGCCCACAGGTGTTCAGTGATCTGCTGCTGCTGCCTTTGAATTCATTGTCCTTTAATAAATTTTGATGGTATGGAGAGAAAGAGGTGGTGCCTGTGTTTATGGCACAGCTCACTGTGACTCTGCAGAATTAAGAGCTGAGAATTTGAGGAGGTTGAGCCAGAGCTGAGCTTGGGTAGGGTGAAGAGGGACTGTGATGGAGAGACCCCAGCTGCAGTGTGTCCTTAAGCTTGACACAGAACACCAGTCAGAGCACGTGCGCAAGGACTCTGAATGCCCTGAGGACCCCATTGACCCATGGACGGTCCCTGCTGCTCTGTGAAGTTGAAGCTTCTCAGCAAGGTGTTCTCAGCCTCAACACCTGGCCTGGCCCTGACCATGTTGCCCCTCTCCCCCCAACACACACAGCCTGGCTTTCCTCTTCCTACATGAGCTCACTGCCGGCCATTGACTCCTCCACAGGAGCCCTGCATTGCCCCCAGCCCGGCCATCCACAGGGATCCCCGGGCCTGCCCAACCACAGCACCTGGAAGGCTCTATGGGGTTTTGCTGTCATTTCTAATGTGTGTGCTCTGCTGCCCCATCAAACTCCACCTTTTTGAAGGCAGAACTTTTTTATTTAATTTTATGTCATCTACAGGACTAATTCTGTTTCCTGCATAGAACAGTTCCATCAAATAGCAAGTAAGCAAGTAAGCAGATGATGTTCTCAAATCAATAATGTCCGCATTTGAGTCTGTTGTCCAGGTATAAAGGGCATCTCAAGGGCACACTCGGCCTGCCTACACGTGGCAGCTCCCCTGCCCCTTCCTGGAATCCAGGGATGACTGCAAGGAGGACCTCAGGAGGACCGTGGGGAGCAGCTCAGACTTTCCCATTTAGAAGATGCCCGGGTCCTGCAGACAAGGCAGATGCCCGTGTGAGGGCACCTCCTCTGCCCTGTGGCTATGATCCTGTGTGCTGTGTTCTCTCAGCTTTGTAAACCCTTCACTCTAGATGTGAGGACCTGGAGGAAAGGAAGGAAGAGCCAGGGCCCTGGCCACACAGGGAGGCTGATCTTTCAGCCCCTGGCAACAGCTCTGAGCACAGGAAGCAGGCCAGTGACCCTGTCCCTAACCCCGGAAAAGCAGGTCTCTGAGAATGTTCCTTCAGGCCAAAAAAGTAAGCAGCCCGGACTGACTTCCCAGCAAGGCCAAGGCTCTGTAAGTTCCAAGTAAAGGCCCAGAGAACCCTGCAGAACACCCTCACCCCAACGGGAACCATCAAGGAGGAGAGAGACAGTGGCCTCCTTCTCTGCAGGATTGGGAGAGCACGGGCATCCTGAGAACAGCTGATCTTGGGGAAGCAGGACAACCTTATGACCTCCGAGGACAGAGACCTGGTGCTTAGGACAGCTGTGTCACGCAGAGCTCTGGGGTTGGCTCCCAGCCCAGCACCTCAGGAGATGACTGTCATGAGCAAGCTGTGCCATTAATGTGGACCAAGCAAATCTGTCTTTCCACAGGCAGAATGCATGGAATGACCCAGAGTTCCCAGGCTACAACACTGTCCACGGTGGCCATTCACCATGTGCTTGTGGGTCTCCTCGTAGTCAGAGGCCCAAAACACAAGTTCCTTTACTCCTTCCGATCTCTATTCCTAACATCTACAGTACTCCCCACGTCACACTTTACCAATGACATATGTAGATCACAGAGAGACTGAGAAAAGGACAGGTGGCTGCAGGGTACAGGAGCTGAGGCAAGAGCACAAGCAGAGAGAGACAAGAGAAGGGACAGAGTCACTGTACGTGGTCAGATGAGGGTTTACACAAGCCAGTTCCACAGAGTTGTCAGGTCAGAGGGTCTGAGGAGGTGTCAGCTTGACATGTAGGAGCGGCTGTGCAGTTCTCATGGCCATGTGGTGAACAGGTTCCGCCTGACGAGTGGAGGCAACCTGTGCCTGATGGACAGGTCACTACAGAGCTGCCTTGGAGGGTTCTAGACAGCAGAAGGCCCTGTGCCTTTGGGTGATCCTCACATGCAGATGGACACGGGGCTGGGCTATCCCGGCTTCCTCTTCTGTGTGCCAGGGGACACCTCACTGACAGGCAGCCTCCTGGGCCCCACCCCAGGGTTTAGACTTGGTGGTCTATTTCTGACCCTAAGAGTCAGCCAGAGTCCTGCCACACAGGTCTGCTGTGCTGTTTTACTCAGAGCAGTCCAGGGATCCCATGCTGATGTGTTTTTCTTGAAGAAAAACAGGCCAGGTGGACGACACCACAGCACAGGCAAGATGAAGGCCACATACCCCAGGGTGCTGCCGAAGGAGAGTCAGGGGCTGGGAGGCCCCAGGTCAGCCAGGCTGGGCCTAGGTGTTGTCAGGGGAATCCCAAAGCTTTGCAAGTGCTAGCTCAACCACGTTGACCCCATGCAGGTGCAGCTGTAGGTACAGTGCTTCTCATCGCTGGAGCGCATGTGGGTTCATCTTCTCCAGAGCCACCATGCACCAGAGACACTCTGGTCTCACTTGGGGATTGGGAAGGCTTCAGGAGAATGACTGAGTCTGTCAACAGTCTTGCCCGGCTAAGGCAGGGGTCTCCGTCTTCTTCATTTCACTTCTCAAGCAACCTGCTTAAAAAAGATTCTGTGAACTCAGAAAGACTTGGAAGGGGAAATGGGGGTGTAGAGGGTGTGGAGACAGAGACAGACCTGACCTGAAGGCAGAAGGTAGACCTCCACGCATTTGTTGAAGAAGGACCCTGGCAGCTTCCCAGCGTCCTGACAGACGGGCAGGTCCAGGCCCTGAGGGGTTAGGAGCTTGTAGAACTGTGGCCTCAGGAAGATTACATAGTTACCAAGTTGCAAGAGCCTCAGTGAGGCCTTGGAACATGCCCGAGTCAGTGAGGGGCTCTGCAGGCTGAACCTTCTGGGGACCCTCTGCTGGCAGGACCCTCAATGGCAGTGGGGTGAGTTCTGGCCTGTGTTGAGGGACCAGCTGCTGCAGGTGCAGGAAGAGGCAGCCCAGCCCGAAGATAGGAACAAGGAGTCTGGAAAGGCACACAGAGCAGCATGGCACCCACGAATCACCTGCATAGGCACAGTGGAGTCCAAGCCAGCACCGGGAGCGGACAGGCTAGCAGCCAGGAGGCCTTCTACCCTGCCCCCACCCACTGACCCCCAGGATACCCACAGCTTATGTGCCTCTCAGACACCCTGGCCCCTGCAGACCCTTAAGCCTATTCACTTCTTGTTTCAGTGACTTGGGGGACTTCCCAACTACAGTTTTGATCTACTTGGACCCCAGATTGCTGATGCTGCAAGAATAGCAGGAGGGTCTGGGTGGTGGGTCCAAGGCTTCCTCAGGCTGAAGTCTCCCTCCAGTTCTTGCACAGCACAATTCACTTTTTAAAAGTCAAAATGAAAGACTTTTCCTGATATCTTTAAGAACTAATATGACAAAATTTTCTGAAATTTCCCTTTGCAGGGAAACTAAGCTCAGGGTAGGAGGGATTCAGAATCATAAGGGAGGCGACCGTTCTTGCTGGGTGGATAACACCCACTTGGCAGGTGCCACTCAGCCCCAACAGGAAGGCCATGCACACACGGCAGCACTGTGGGTGAACATGAGGACAGTAGCTACAGGGATAGGCAGCCTGGAAGGACAGATGGACTGGCTCCACTCGCCTCAGGGCCCTGGAGAGTGGCAGCTGTCAGGACAGGGTGGGGGACTCCTGAGTTGGCCAGGGTTGCAGTTTCCACCTGGGAAGATGAGCACACTCTCCAGGTAGATGGCGGTGGTGGCTGAGCCACACAGGTGCACCTAACAGCACAGCCCTGGCCACTGCAGTACGAAGCTGGTGAGCCTTGGGCTTTGTATATTTTGCCACAATTTTTAAAACTGCAAGAGACGTTTGCAGCTATGACTCCAAGTTGAAAGACTTTCCAAACGTACTTTCCTGAAGACTGAGACCTTTCCAAATAAAACATCCTCAAACATGAAACAGTTCTGAGACATGCACTCTATCCGGTTTGAGGACATGAAAATGTGGCAAGCCTCATTTAAAATGATTAAGAAGTCCTACCATCCTGAGGCGGCCAGTCGGAGGCTGCATTCCACTCCAATGACAGGCAGGCCAGCTGCCAGGCTTTCAAGAGACCTTGCCTCCTATTGGTGTCTGGTGACAGTCCGGCCATGTAGCCTGCCAGGACAGCTCTTCCTTTCCCAAGGCCCAGCTATAAGCCTAGGTGAGGGTCCTGGGCCACCTCCAGCCCCCTGAGGCTGGAGCGGCTGATGAGACGGGGTGCCTGCCCCTGGGGGCTTGGCACACAGGGTGTTAACAGTGCCTGGCCCCCCACTCCACCCCTCCAAGAGCAACCTCAGAAAGACAGGCAGCTGACTGGATGGATCGAGATGCCCACACCCACTCTGGAGGACCTCCCTCCTCTGCCCAGGCTGTAGGAAAATCTGTGCCACCATGAAGTGATAGAGGCAAGGTCGCAGCCAGCTGGGGGCCCAGAGGAGCAGTGAGGTCAGTGGAGGTGACCCTGGGCTGGCCTCGAAAGCAGTAATGAGAGGAGGTAAAGGCTTGGGGGCACTTCCTCCCCTTAGAATGACTTCTCTCCCGAGTTCCTGATCCCCAGGGGAACAACCCCGCTCTCTGTTCCCACCCTGCTTCTGCATGCCCCAGTATAAGCTGTTTTCAAGATAGCCCAGCATTTCTTCCCAAACTGTTCTTATCGTTGGAGCTTGCTATGTCACCTGAAAGGAGTGGGGGTCTATCTAGGTCAGGGTTCTCAGATGAGATGGGAGGACTGCCTGAGCCCAGTTCTACCAAGTGCAGCCGTGGCCCAGCAGCCCTGGCAGGGTCCTCTGGTTCCCAGTCCTACAAGAGACCCTTCCAGCCTAAAGTGTACTAATAAAAACAAGAGAAATGCAGAGGCCAACCAAACCCAGAGCAGCCACCCTTCTACATGGAGGGATCATGTTTGCTCCCTGTATCTGGACCCTCGAGGGCCTAGGAAAAGGCAGCAGTACCTCTTGAGCAATGCCTCTTAGCTCAAAGCAGTGTGTCCCTCCCCTAGTTCTATGCCACAGGAAGGCATCCCATCCCTGCCACCAGCCAGGGAGGCACGTCTTGCCACCTGTGGGCCCTGAGGCTGTGTTCGAAAGTCAGTCCCAGGAAGGGCCAGGCTGGGCAGAACAGCTGGACCCTACGAGGCAGAGGAGGCAGGGACCTGGAGAAATAGCACCCAGGACAGACTTGCTGCAACCCTGGGGAGCTGTGTAACCCTAAGATGAGAACAGGGGCTCTGCTTAAATGGTTGCTCAAGGAGTGAAGAGAAACATCGTGTCCTCTGGTGGACAGAGCTGCCCTGAGTCAGGGAAGGAGCGCTCCTATCCTGGCCTTGCTGCACACAGACAGAACATTTAGACATTTAGTTGTATTCTTAGATGGGATCACTCACAGGTCGTTGTGGGGTGTGTGCATTTGTGGGCTCCCACTCCTGGAAATACTACAGGTTTTCATCTGTATTCCCAGCATCCTTAAATCTGGCAATTACCTGGGACTCATGGGCTTCTGAGAGCCCTGAGTGCAGGTGGCATTTGGCCCCACTCCTCCCTTTCTGATCATGCAGGAAAACTGGAAGGCAGAGCCAGCACTGAGTCTACAGAACCAGGGAAGAGCCATCACAGGTGGGCAGCTGACACTCGGATATTCCAAAACTGTGGGGAGAGGATTCCATGTGAAGCGTGTGCACATTTGAAAGAACTTGGTGAAAAAAGACAGCAGTCCACACTGGCTCCATTTTTTCTGCAAGAGGGTCTGCTTAAAGGAGAGATGGAAATGCCATTGTGACTGAGCTAAGCTGCTGCCCAGGCCAAACGGGCTGCAGGGGAGTGGAGATGCTGAGGAGCTGAATGACCCCACCAGCACACGCAAAGCTGGAGCAGCATCCTGCACCCTCCTTTGCTCATCCCTCCTCTTCAAAGATAAACTCTGCTGGCCGCGACAGGCACAGTGAATACTGCCCCAGCCCAGAGTGAGCAGCCCTGTGGCTCCACCCAGTTGCCTGTGGAGACCCCTCCCACACCCGCCAGCCTCACCTACGGGTGAATCCCAGCATGGCACTGTTCCTGGCGTGTTTGCTCAGCTCGGGCTCAGACAGCAGGCTCCAGCAGCTGCACAGGCCAACTTCTGGCTGCATGGGGCTTTGTCCCCAGCACCACCCTTCACTGTGTTGCACCTGCCGTGGGATGACGCAGGGGTGCCCCACAGAGAGCCTTTTCTGTTCATGCACCTGGGAGGGGTGGGCAGACCCTGGAGCAGACCCACGGGCACAGGGTAAGGGCCTGGCTCCCCTCAAGGAGCCAGCCAGACTGGCGAGCCATGGACACTGCTGGAAGGGAGGGTCCCGTAGCTCAGCTCTTGCCAGCGTGGGTTCCTTGGTTTTTTTCACCTCCAATGGTGGGAGGTGCTACCTTATTGTGGTTCTTATGTGGATCTCCCTGATGGTGGGCAAGGGTCGGCCCCTTTTCACAGGTTCATTAGTGGCTAGAGAAGGTCATCAGAAAACCCGGCTCAGGTTCGGTCCTCCTTTCCATATTGATCTGCAGTTCTTTGTCTCTTCTTCACAGGAGCCTTTCATCACATGCAGCAGAGATCTCTCTTCCCATGGTGTATTTTGATGAGTAGAGTTATAAATTTTAATATCTCCCAGTTCTCTATGGTTACGCTTTCTGGGACCTCTTGGCAACAAAGACATTTTCTAGTGTTGTGGTCCTTGTGAGCCTTTTAATTTTATCTTCCCATTTGATCTTCTGTCCACTGAAATTGCCTCTGTGCATAACAAAAGTCGAGATTACCATATTTTGTGCTGGGCGGGTGGTGTGTCCCTGTGGTCCCAGCTACCCAGAGGCTGAGGAAGGAGGATGGCTTGATCCCAGGAGGTAAGGCCATCCTGGGTATGACCCCCTCCAAAGAAAAGGAAGAAAGAAAGGAAAAAATGAAGAAAGGGGAAACAATGGCTGGGTCTGGATACTCTGTATTTTAAGGTCTTGCCAAGCTGCATCCTTGCTGAGGCATGGCACTGTCGTGGTATTGCTGCTTCACAGTCTAAGTATCTAATAGAAAGAGTCCTCCAACTTCTTCCTCCTTCCTTCCTTCCTCTTTCTCAGCAATTCCTTCCAGGTACATTAGAAAAACAGCTTATCAGTCTCCACACAAATCCCTGCTGGAATTTTGTTACATCTATCTAGACCTTTGGGGGAAGAAAAAAATAACTCTAAATATTTAGTCTTTGAATGCACAAAAAAGACATGTTTTCCCATTTCTTTGGTTTTCTCAGCATCTCCCAGGAATGCCTGACCATTTTCTGGGTAGACACTTTGCAGATCTTCTGAGCACTCAGGGCCTACAGAAGCCCAGAACCCCTGCCCGGCCTACCTGCAACCCGTGGCCCTAGTACAGTGTCCTCCAAGTCTGGGAGTCCTCCTTGGGAGACCTCTCAAGTAGAACCTACTTGGCTCCACCCCATCCCTCTGGTCCCCTCTGCTCTGCTGTGCACCTAGCAGGGTGGGCACTGTGCTGGGCTCCTGCCCGATGAGGCAGACTGAGGGACACAGTCAGACGTGAACAAGTACTGTTAAACCTTCAACTTAATTTTGGATGAGGCTGGCTGCAGAATGAAATGGAGGCATCTGTGGGCAGGGATGGGTGGAGAGAACAGCCAGCCTTGGAGGCAGCCAGCAGGACAGAAGGCCAGCTCACAAGGCCTGCTGAGGAGCCCAGCCCTGGAGGTCAGAGCTGGAGCATGTGGGACAGGGAAGCCTGGGCATGGGGGCTCCAGTATAAAGGGAAAGGATGCTGATGTGGCCTCACTGACCACACACTTGCAGGTGGGGCAGAAGCTTCCCAAGCCTCAGCCACCTGTGAGAAGGACCTATTGGCAAGTGCGACCCACCCTGCCAGGCTCATGGGCCACCTGGCAGGAGTCCACAGTTGCTGTGCTGACAGAAACCAGAATAGAAGCCGTTTTCCAGAAGTGAGCCCAGAGGACGTCCTAGATGAGAGTCAACGATCACCAGAGCTGACGTGACTGTGGTGAGCATGAAGGAGGCCTGGGAGGTGCGGGGACCAGACCAGCAAGGGACACAGCAGAAAAGGAGCCAGCTTGCTGCTTCCTCTACATCTAGCCCCAGGCCCAGACTCTTGCCCCAACTGCAGCTTCCCAGGCCAGGGCTTCCAGGCTCACCCAGATCCTGGTCCTGGGAGGCCGAGGGACCTGGGGCCACATCAACGAGCACTTATTCTCAACCTCTGGGAACCTGGCATTTGTGGAGCACGTTGGCTGACCATGCTCAGTGCACAGGTCGGGCTCTGAGCCAGGGAGTGCACCCCAGAGGGCTGCAGTCACTGCTTCTGCCCAGGCTGCAGTACCAGCTGGATGACCAGGAGTGGCCAGAGGGTGAAAGGAGCTTCTGTGGAGTGAGATATCCACAGGGTCTCTGAAAAGTGCTGGTTCATTCTTGAGGATCTGGAGGCCGCACACCTGCCCAGGGACTGAGACAGTCCCAAAGCCTCACTGTGCTCTGCACACAGGAGGTAAAGCCCAGAGTCAAGTGGCCAATGGCTGAGCCCTCACAGAGCCTGGAGCACTCACTGGTGTGAGTAATCTTGCCAGCATTAGTGGCCCTGTGAGAGAGCTGAGCCTCACTGGTGTGATGCTGTCAGCAGGAAGGAGCAGAACAGAGGGCCCTGGCACGCTGGGGCGGAATGAAGATCACTGCAGCCTGAGGGGAAGCAGCACAGAGGTTCCTCCAGAACTGTGCTCTGCCATGGAGGCGGTGCACTTGAAATCAGAACATGGAGGAGACAGCCACATTCAGGGCTTATTGTGGCTGAGCCTGCAAGCCCAACGGAGGACGGAGGACGGAGGACGGAGGATGGAGGGTCAGGGAAAACCACTCAGCCCTAAAACAGAGAGCTGAAGGGCCTAAGCCAGGTGGAGCCAGACATGGCCACCAGGGATCTCCAGGGGCTGGGCATGGGCCGGGGAGGTGCTGGTCTAAGGGTCAGCATTTCAGATGGAAGGAGTGAGTTCTGACCCCTGTGGTGCAGCTGGTGACTCTAACAACAATGTGTATGTCAAACTTATCGAGACACTAAATTTCAAATGTTCTTTTCACCCCCTCCAAAAAAAAACAATGGTAAGCATTCAAAGCAATGGTAAGGTGAATGGGCTTGATTTAATCACTCCACCGTGTTAAACCTATTATGATGCTCACACCTGTATCCCTGCTACTCAGGAGGCTGATGCAGGAGGATCAAAGGTTCAAGGCCAGCCTCAGCAACTTACCAAGGCCCTGCCTATATCAGAAACATTTTAAGAATTTAATAGAAAAGGTGGGAATTGTAGCCAAGTTGTAGAGTACTGAGCACTGAGTTCTGTACACAATACTGCAAAAAAAATAAGCCATAGAAGAGGTTCAGATTAAGGGGACTGTCCCCCTCTTCTGTGCACATGCATATCCCCACTCTTCTGGAAAAGATTGCTGGTCTCTTTTTCACGTGCTCTGACTCATCTGGGACTTCAGCCAGAGCTGGCCATGGGCCAGGGCCTGGGATCAGCCTCAGGGTCACTTTCCTACTTCTTAGTGGGCGCGCTTGTTTTCTCTCCTATGGCTTCATTTCTATCTCAAGCTCATAACAACTCCAGGTATTTCCAAGCATGAGGCCTGCTGGGCTTTTCCTAATGAAAAGAGTGTGTACAGTTATAATCAGCCACATATACCTGAAATAAATACTTTTTTTTGCTTTTTAAAACCTGCCTGAAACAAACGTTCCAGGAAGCATCTGGGTTGACGCTGTGCTGGCCAGGCAAGCCCCGTGGCAGCCGCTCCCCAGTGCTGCACAGGAGCCAGGCTTCAGGGCTGGGTCCTGCTCACCCACGCACTGTCACTAACAGCAGCACCATATTCCAGCCCCAGGACTGAAACGTTGGCATTCTATTGATTAGAATACGCATAGTTCTGTGCTCTGACTCAGTTGATATCAACAGATAACTTTGCTGACCACGGATAGCAGCTATGAAAATGGGGCTGCACACGCACCATATCTCCCGATTACATGAATCCTTCACGTGCAGTGATCTGCTTGAGGTGTGAGGTGGCAGTGCCAGCGTGGCTGCAATTCTGGTGATCTTCCAGGAGAAGGCAGGGCCTCTGGTGCCCACTCTAGGAGAGTGTGGGTGCTCTGGCCTGCGCCAGGAGATGGAGCTTCCTGGGGGACTCCATGCTGTGAGGAGCTGTATGAGGGAAGGACCAGGTGGAATCCGGTAGAGCAGCAGGCCTAGCCCAGCTCTGTCAGGGTCACAGATTTCAGCTCCTGGCCCATCTGGTCTTTTCAGTGGAGGCCTAGACACACCAGCCAAAGACAAGCCAGCTCACTCTGCTTTCCAAATTCCAGAGCCACAGAATTCACAGGGATAGCAAAACCATCATTATATGTTTGGCTAAGTTTGGGGTTCACTAGGCAGCCGAAGGTGGCTGAGGGCACTTGGTAAAGGGCTTCTCTAGTCCAGATGACTTGGATGATGCAGCTGACCCAGGGTGGTAGCTGCCCTTGAGGACCAGCAGGCCTCTGTGGAAGCCCTCTTCCTTGATGGAGGGCAGGCAGTTTGCCTGGAAGGAGGAATCTGGGTTCTTCCTCAGGCCGATAGCCCTTGGATGCAGCTTCGACCTGCATGGTATGCACACACTGTTTGCAGAAGGCCCTGGATTTTCCGATTGGATTTTAAGTGGAGAAAAGCGGTGTTTCCTTCCTTCCCTCCCTCTCTGCAGCAGAGCCCCTGCTCCTCCTGGTCCCATGGACAGTTGCCTGGTTTGGCTTCTCCACCTACTGCTCCAGACCTGGGCAATGGTGTGGGGACAGGGAGGACAGGCGTGAGGTGGGTCAGGCATCAGGGCCTGGCCACACTCCTGGACTCCTGAACACCTAGTCATGTGCATCCCAGGGCTATTCTGAAGTCCAATGAGGCAGGTGAAAGGCTTTTCCTGTGGAGTATGGACGCTACACAAATAAAAGGGGGCCTGTCCTCTCCTAAACTGGCCCCCCAAGAAATGGGGACAATGACAGTGACTACCTCCTGCCAAGATTACTGCCAGACCCTCCTAACTGGTCTTCCTATTTCTATTTTTGCACTTTTAAAAGGCATTCTTCACACAGCAGCTGGGAGATCTTTTTAATATGCAAATCAGACCATGTCCTTCTGTTTAAAATCATCCAATGACTTCAAGCTGTGGTTAAAATAAGCCTAAACTCGGGCTTGGAGCCTGTGCAGCCCCAGCCATCTGGCCTGATCTACCATTCTGCCCTCTGCCCTTGCCTCAGTCTGAACACCCTGTGACCTTGCCATGCAGCCTCCTCTTGGTGCCTAGAACTCGCCAGATCCTCAGAGCCAGGACATGGTGGGCACTGTTCCATGTGGCTCCGTCACAGGACTGGTCCTGGTGTGTGTGAGAGCCCTGGAGGAGGCCCTGACGCAGCCCTGGGCTCACCACATCACCTGCAAGGAGCCCATGGTGCTGGACACTGTGTCTGCTGTTGACTTATCTGTCTTTCCCACTGCCATGCAGGTCCCAGGAGAGCAGGACCTTGCTGAGCCCAGCTCCAGGTACATAGTACTCCCTCAGCAGTATGTTGGTGAGCGAGTGGGCAGAGGGATGAGGATCCCAGAGCCACACCATAGTGTACAGAGGTCACATCTGCTGGGTGCTGCAGGGGAAGAGGGCAGTGCTATGAGCACAGTAGGCCATGGGCCAACAGCCAGCCCACCCTGGGTAGCCACTCCCCGCTGAGCTCACCTTTACCTGTAGTCACTGAGTCCCCAAGGCCCACAGCGCAGGGCAGGTTCGCAGCAGGGAGCTTCCCAAGCCTCTGGCCCCACCAGCTTCTCAGAGCAGCTCCTCCGGAGATATGCCAAGGCCTGGTAAAATCAGTAGGGCACTGTCCTCAGGCAGGACTCCAATAGGACCAGTGGCTGATGGACAGGAAGAGGCCTGACAAGGGCCTCACACCACTGCCTGCCTATCAACATAGCCTAGTGGGGCTCATCAGCAGGTGTCCTGAGCTGCAGGTATGACCCAGGGTCTCCACAGCCCTGTACAAGACACGAGCTGCTGCCCCACTTCTGCCCATGCCCTCTGCCCATGCCCTCTGCCCTAGTCCTATGCTGGGCATGCCCTGTTCAGGCAAGGCCAAGAAGGTGCATCTGCAGGGGCACAGGAGCCCTGTTGACGCCTAGGGACCCTGTCACCTGCTGCCAGCAGCTATGAGATGGAGGGACAGTGGTGGCTGTCACCTCACCTCCAGGCAGTAGTGACCAAACCTTGGCATCCGGGAGCTGTTCCCAGTGCAGAGGAGCCATAACAAGGAAATCAAGAAGGCAAGAAGGGGGGTCACTTTCAGAAGTCTCTCTGCCCAGTCTCACTGGCCACAGTATTTTAGTGAAACTTCTCAAGAGCACATTCCACTCCCATGAAAAGTCCAGGTTCAGAACAGCCCTGGGATGCATGTGACTAGGTGTTCAGGAGGATTATAATCCTGTATATCCCCAGGATAGTGACCTCTTGAAAGTTGGTCCCTTACAGATTGAATTCCTGCAGCTTAGATTTTAGTCCAGGGATGATTTTTTAAATGTAGACAAGCTCCCCTTGTCAGATTTGAGAGCAAAGAAACAAAATCTCTCCTGTGCGACCTCTTCAGGCCCCCTCATTCCTGGTCAGCCAGAGCCACAGTGGGTTTACCGGACCTGAGAGGTGGGAGCAGAGGAAGCCTGGGGAGGTGCCTGCTGTCTGCCACAGCCCTGCCAGGCCCAGGCTGATGTTTCCAAGCCACCCAGTCTGCAGGTTTTGTTTTAGCAGCTGAAACCACCTTTGAATGTTGGTGGTGTCTCCTGCCCCTGCCTCCCTCAAAGGGCAGAGGCCACACAGACTTGGTGTGTTTGTGGTGAAGGGCGCGCTCATGCTGCAGTCTGGGAGGACAGGGACAGAGGCTGGGACACCGGCACCATGCCCAAGGCTGCCTGGGCCCCAAGGATCAGTTAAACATCCAAGGCTCCCCTGAGGAGCCCACCTGCTTTAAGGTTGTTTGACATGGATTCTGCTGATGTTCACTGCCTGTGACCCCCAAGACACTCTCCCAAATTTTAACTTTCTGTGAAATCGTAGGACTCAGAATCGTCCTATGCCTTTGATTGGAGCATCTTCCATGACTCACAAAGTGCTTCTGGCTGCTGGCCAGTCGGGCACACTCCACCCCGACTGAGCTCCCAGGTCTCTGCACTCTGGGTTCCCTGTAGCCTCCTTTTTCCATACCCTCAGATCAAAGTGTCGAGGACATTCCCACACCAGCCCCTGAATTCCTTTTTCTGTTTAAGTAGGAGGTGGATAAAGTGTGGCAAGCAGACAACCACGCAGAGGAGAAAGGGAGTGAGAGCAGCCCTGAAGTCCCAGCTTATGCAGGAGGGCACAGATAGCCCCACTGCTCCACACCACGCCAGAGGCCACTTCCTACCCAGGACCCACATCTTTCCAGTTCCCCTTCCTGTCCCAAAACCCTTAGTGAGATAGTGCATGCTCTTCTTGCCCTGGTGTTATTCCCAGTACATCTCCCTTCAGATCTGCCCAGTCCAAATGCTCTGTGGCTGCAGGGTCTCATGTCCCATTGCACTCAACGGCTGCCAAGCCTCCTGTGCATGCATCTACCAGAATTCGCATCCAGGAAGAGATGAAGCATAAAGCTGACCGTGTTGCTTGCTTCTCCTGCAGGACTCCTTGGAGCCCTCGGGGGCATGAAGTGCACAGTAGATCCCAGGACCATGCAGGCCCTCTACGCCTGCCACCTGAGGACAGCCGCCTGCCCTTGTTCATGCCAATGATGATGGAGTCTGGGAAGTAGCTGGACTGCATGATTCTCTGTGAAGTCTTCATGCTTCACCACGTAGTTTTATAAATGAGAACTAGGCCTCTATGAGCTCACCTCTGAGAAGGGTGATGGATGATGGCTCTTAGTCTCCTAGGCCTTGGTCTGAATGCACCCTGCAGGAAGTTCCAGTGCTACAACCGTGGGGAACCAGTGTAAGCAAGAGGCAGAGTGGAGCCTGGAGTACAGGTGTAAGGCAGGGGAGCAGAAGAACCACAGCACAGCCAGCCTGCAAAGTCCACATGAAAGCTGCTCTAGCTAAGTTCCTGGCCCCGCCTTCTGAGCCCCTGAGTGTGGATCAAGTGAGGGGAGTCACAGCCTGTGTTCCATAGGAAAGTTGTCTCTAGTGGCCACTAGCTCCCAATACCACTGGCACAATCAGAGTTGCATCAAGTTCCTGCCAGGACACAAGGGTCTTCAGTTGCCCACAGTCTTGGGCACCATGGTCCCCTGAGCTGAGCCTGCAGATTGAGCCAGAGAGACCAGGCCTCTGCTGAGCTGGGAAGGTCTGGGTGATGGAGAGACAAGCAGGGCTCTTGAGGGTCTGGGGGTCCTTAGCAGCAGCAGAGGGGGCTCCAGACATGGGCATGTGTGCCAGGGAAGATGCAGGCAGGATGGGGGGCTTGTTAATGCTCCATCTGGGACTCTAGGGACAGGTGAGGAATGGGGTGTGGCAAAGGCCCGGACCCTGCACAGGGCCACAGCATCTGCTCAGAGAGACCTTCAGGGACTCCACCTCAGCCGTCTCTCCATCTGTCCACTCAGACCTCTCTGACCAGCTGCTCCGTATCCTGGTTGGCAGAGGAATCTCAACAACTCAGAACCTGCAGAGATGCAGACCACAACCCAACATGACACTGGGGCCCACCAGGGACTGCCCAAGCTGGAGGCTGGCTGAACTTGCCTTTGCCAAGGCCATGAGACTGCCCCATGGCCTTCCCTCTAATATGTGGACCCTGAGTCCCCGCCTGGGTCAGGTGTTGGTGCCAAGACTGAGCTCCCTGCCTGGGATGGCAGCTCAGATGAGCAACCTGAGTGTTGGCTTTGGACTGGGGTCCTACCTGGAAAGTAATCATGAAACTTGAAACACAGAGATGTTGACTTGAATCAGCTCAAGGGTTCTCCCCTCAAAGCTGCCAATGGCAAAGCCAGGACTTAATGCAATGTGGTGGGCATCTGAAAACCCCAAAACCAGAGTAGCCAGTCAGTTTTGAAGTTTGGGCTGTTTGGGGTTGGGGACTCTCAACAAGTAACATCTATGCAAATATCCCCAAATCTGAAGAACCCCTAAATGTGAAACAGTCTGGTTCCAAGCATTTTGGATAGGGATACACACCTACGCTGTGTTCCCCAGAACGCAGAGTGAGAAATGAATGATCACTGAGTTGACAGTAATTTGCCTTTTCCCTCTCCCAGGTGGAAAGCCCAACCATGTAAATGAGCAGTCACAGTGGAGCTGTGCTGTCCTCAGCCAGGGCCCAGCCTCGGCCAGCTCCAGAGCCAGCCACGGGTCCTCGCGTCCTGCTGGCTGAGTAGGGGCAGACATCCCAGCCCAGAATGGAGGCATGATGAAGTAGGATCCGAGGTATAGACTCCCCCAGGGCCAACTGTTGACACGGCAGTGTCCCAATAAAGCTTTATTTACAAAGCAGGTGTTGGGCCAGATTGGACCACTCATTAGAGTGTATGTGTGGGGGGCTAGGTATGGACAAAAAGGCAGTCAATACAGGTGATGAATGATTGGGTCAGAAAGATGGGAGCTGATTCAAAGGGAATGGAATGTTAATATCTTCAGGACACATCCCCCTCACCTGGGCCAAAGTCACCTGCCTCTGGGAGATTGAAATATTAATACCTTCAAGACACCTGTAGCCAAAGTCACCTGGGGGTGGGGGAATTGTTCCTCCCAGCAGAGAATTGTTAATGAGTATTCCCTGGGGTGGGGTGGGGGGGGGCATTTTTCCTGCTCGTTCTGGGGGCATGA
>NW_025999927.1:381345-450369 GCF_001458135.2 Marmota marmota marmota
CTTTTCCTGCTCTTCTGGGCAGACAATGGAATATGGAAAGAGGTACCCCTGGATTGCCCCCTTTCCCCACTTCTGGCTGCATGGTTGGGATAGAAGAAGCGGGCATGAGAAGCAAGAAACCTGGAAACCATAAAAAGACAAAATTCACCCCCAACGGATACCAGCTCTGGATCTCCTTCTTCCTCCCAGGAGAAGTCTGTCTTTATTCTATCTTTTAAATAAAACTTGATTTCTACATTCACCTCGGTATTTCTCGGGTGCTCAATCTTCAACATCTGGGGAAACGGGCTAGACCCTGATTGATAATCATCACTGGTAACAGTAGAGACTCAATGGAACCAGAGGGGTCACTCCACAACACAACCAGAGGACAGTCCCTCCCAGCCATCTTCGTGCCCCCAAGCTTCTTCGTGAAGTCTGGGCCCTGGTCCTCAGCACATCCTGCACCAGCTTCAGGGCCTGCAGCCAGGAGGGGCAGGAACCCCCAGTCAGTGCTCAGCACAGCAGAGCAGGGCCTAGTGCTCACGGCTGCTCAGAGAGGAAATCAGGTTTCTAGTCTCTTTCCAGAGAACTACACAGATAATGAACAGCTCGTGCCAATCAAAACAGAAAGGGAGAACCACTCCCCTGTGAGGAGCTATAGCCAGTGTCCTGCCTAGAAACCACCCCTTGCTGCATCTCCCTCGTGCTGGCAGCAAAGGGAAAGGGGACAACAGGCAGGACCCTACTGTGCCAGGGCTGCACTCCACAGAGACAGGTGTACTGGGAGGGGCTTCGCCTCAGGGTTCAGGCTTCTGAGAAAGGCCCACAGCCCCATTTCCTTGAGGGTTTCAGGAAAGGTGAGGTTCTCACCCTTAGGAGTGACAGAAGCCAGACGCCCTGAGACCCAGAAGGCAGTTTCCTCTAGGTCCTGACACAGGCTGTTTTCCTATTTATTCCAAGTTTCCCAAGTGCCAAACACTGTGCACTTTCCACATACAGAGGAGGAAGCCAAGGTTTGGGGTAGCCTGTCCAAAATCTCACAGCAGTGTGAGCACAGGTAAAGGTAAAGGCTGCAGTGTGAGCACAGGTAAGGGAACTCGTGGACACGTGTGTATCTACAATACGCATGCACACACAGAGCCTCTCTTACAGGATTTGATCACATGATTGTGGAGACTCATACACCTGCAGGGCAGGCCAGTGGCTTGGAGACCCCAGAAGGGTTCATGCTGCTGTCCAGATTAGCTGTAGAACTCCTTCTGAGACAAGATAGGGTACAAGGCTCCTCTTCCATCTTTGACAGCCACAGCTGTCCCCATCACCACTCAGTCAGCCGTGACCACATGAGATGCCCCATGACTCCTCGGGGAGATTTTAGCTCTGGAAGCAGCAGCTTCTGTCCAGGTCGCTCCAGTTGACTTGCCCACTGCCTCTCTAGATGACCTGACCCTTGCAGCCCTTTAGTTGTGCCCCATCAGATCCACAGGAGCCCCTCCCTCCTCCTGACTAAGCAGAAAATCTCAGCCACAGGACACTACATGCACAATCTCCTTTTCTGTGTGTATATGGAGCCTCCCCTTCCCATCAGAACCGTTCACCAACTGCTTCTCCCTGTGCAGCAGAGTAAGATCCAATAGAACACTCTTTCAGGTGGCTTTTATCTTGCCTACTTGTGATTTCTGTCTCAGTAAAGCAGGCTGGCCTGGTTGCAAACAGAGCTGCTATCTCTGAGATTGCTGGCACTGAGGTCGGCTTTCACTGGGGGCTGATGATGCTGAGGATGGCCAGGGATGGTGGGGAACTGCCAGGACTCCTGGCTGCTAGAGAAGTTGCAGAGGGCTGCTAGTGGCTGCTGGCTTGGGCCACCAGGAGGGCAATGAGGGGAACTGTGAACACTAAGACCTGAGGGTCACTGGTGTCCCAAGTTCTAAGGGAGCTGGAGCTTCACTTGCACTTTTCCGGTCTCTGCCTCAAAGAAGGTTGTACTGGTTGCACTAAGACTGTAGCATAGAAGGTGGCCAGTGGCCAGGGCTGATGACACAAGGGTGTTAGCAGTCAGAACTGAGGGAGCTGCTGGGAGCTGCTGGAGGCTGCTGGAGGCTGCTGGTTTAGGCATCCAGGAGAGTAGAGGGGAGAGTGGCAGACACACAAGAGCTGCCTTGCCTGTCCATGATTTCCATCTGATCAGAGCAAAAGAGCCCTCAGTGGTTTACAGAACCTATGCAGCAAACCAAAGGCTGATTGTCTTGGTCTTCAGCTGGCAGGACAAGGCCTCTCCCAGTGGGCATCTCCTGGGACATCTGGGAGTCTGCTGATCTCACCAGCAGCTCCTTCACAGAAACTTCAGCCATGATCTGTGACCAGCTCTCTGGGTCCTGAGGACCAGGCATAGACAGTACTTGAAGTGACCCTCCGAGGTCCCCTTGCAGCAACAGCTTGTTGGAAGGCAGAGTCACAAGCCCATCAGACCTGCCAAGCCTGAGTCCACAGAGAACGTTTGGGAAACACCGATGGCCCTTCAGACTGCTGCCCTTGGACACTTCTCATTCCTATCTACAGAGACTCCCCTGGTTTATGTTCCTTTGAGAACTCTCCTAGTCCAGGAGTGAGACAAAAATGCAACCTGTGTGTTCACAAGAGGCCAAGGAGGAAGCGCCTGCGGGGAGACCTGTGGGGGCCAGGGCCAGTCCTCAGGCAGACACAGAGACCAGGAGCCCCAGAAAACCAAGAAAGGGGCTGCAGCCACGCCTGGCTCCACTCATTCTTCCCAGCCAGAGACACACTCTCCTCTCCAGGGCTGCATGCAGCATCGTCCACCTATGCTGGCCAGCGGGACAGAAGAGGGGTGACAGGGAAGCTTCTCGGGGCACCTGAGGAAGCTATAGTGGTCTTCCATGTGCCCCCCTGAGTTCCTATGGGCTGTGGTGCCCAGGGCAGAGTGTAGCAGCCGGAGGAGCATGGTCTTGGGAGGGCCACAGACAAGCCCCCTCTACTCCCCCACCTCTGGTCTGTCCTGTGAGGGAATTGAGGTCCACCCTCTCCCCTGTCACAGCCATTCACCCTCCAAGCACGGAGCAGGAGGAAAGAACTGGCCTGACACTCCTTCTGTCCATCTCTGCAGTCTGTCTGGGAACAGGGCTGGGAGGGTGACCACAGAGGGAGGGAGGGCCGGAGGGAGGGCCACCCATGGCCAGACGCCTCAAGCCCCAGGGTGCCGTGGGTAGTGTGGACCTCACCATGGTCCCAAGCAGCCCTGCCCCTCTTCCTGTCTCTGGCCTTCACCAGACCTCAGTCTTCCCAGAGCCCCTAGGTCAGCTCTCTGAGACCCCTAGCCCACATGGCAGCAAGGAAAGCAGTGCTCCCATGGGAGGTTGGGGGCTGCTTCTGCGGAGTCACTGGTGTGGCCTGGCACGGCAGCCATGCCCATCATCCCAGCAACCCAGGAGGCCATAGCAGGAGCGTCACAAGTTCCAGGCTGGCCTGGGCAACTTAGCCAGACCTTGCCTCAAAATAAAAAAGGGCTGGGGATGTGGTTCAGGAGTAAAGCACTCCTGATTCAATCCCCAGTTCCGCAAATAAATAGCATCACTGATGTTGAGTATTGTCCGTCTTGGCTGTCTATGAGCTGCTTTCCACCTCAATCTAGCAACATCACAAATCATACAGTAGTTTTTATTATTAAATTCACTGTGTTTTCCTTGGTCTCTAGGTACAAAAAAAAAAAAAAATCCCAAAGCTGAGACCCTGGGCAGTGCTGCACCCTCGGGCCACACAGAGCTGAGCAGGAGGCTGTGGGAGTTCGGGTGGATCTTGTACCATTAGGACTAGTCAATGGTTTCCTGCGATGGATCATCTGGAGCATGTGGCAGCTCATGGCAGGAAAGCAAGTCCTGCCTAGTGAGATCGTGTGAGAATTTGCCACTCACCACAGGGGCTTTTGTGAACAAGAAAAATACCATCATATCATCGATTTAGAGGAGACCCGGGAGTTTGGGGGGGGTTTTGTTTTTTGTTTTTTTGTTGTTTTTTTTTAAGGGGGTCAAAGTTAAGATTTTTCTGGCCAGGAGGGACCATAAAAAGCCCAGAGACCTGATCCTCTGGCTCTGCTGGCCAATGTCTGCAAGTGCAACAGCGAGGCCTGACACAGAGCAGCTGCCTGGGTGGGGGCTCTGTAGATCCTCTAGAGTCCTGACCTCAGGGTCGGAAGCCTTTCATGTTCCGGGTGAAGGAAGGCCCGGCCCTTCTCCCAGGAAGAGACAGGGCCAGTATCCCCGAGCAGGACAGTGTGCAGGAGGAGCCTAGAAGCCAGGGCAGGTGGTGCCTATCACTAATGCCCAACCTGGCAGGCAAGACTGAGCTGGGGTGAAGGAGAGAGGGGAGAGGGGCAGGAGGCAGGAGAGCAGGGAATCAGGCCAGTGCAGAGGCAGGACCTGCTTGGCCGGTTGTGAGAGACTGAAACAGGGAAGGTGCAGGGCTCAGTTCTGCCTTTTTGGTGCCACCAAACTCAGTAGCAGATGGAAGGGAGTTTATTTCTTCCCAAATGTTGATGCTAATTTTAAAATCTCTCTATTAAAAAAAAATGAAACTCTACAATAGAATACACAGATTGCTACCCAAGCAGAGCCCATGTGTTCTGTGCTATGTGGGTGCTACTGGGGTGGGAGCCATACCTCAGCTTGGCCCACAGTCTGGGCGGCACCAGGGAGGTCAGGCTTCAGGGTGTCCTTGGCTGGGGACTGTCCAGGAGCCCTTCCCTGGCCTGAGACTGCTTCTCCCTGTCCTCAGGACTGCTTCTTCCTGTCCTCAGAACTGCTTCTCCCTGTCCTAAGCCTCCTTCTACAGTTCACGGCCTCCTTGCCCAGGCCCTGCCCCTGTCCAGCTCTGCTGACCCTCTGCACCTCCCCAGCCCAACGCTCCTTCAACCTCATTCCACATTAGGATCCTGCTCCAGGCTCAGATTGCAGTAGCTGTATGAGCTGAGTTTGACCTGGCCACCGACTACCCAGCGGCTCAGAAGTGCTTTGTAGTTTCCAAGCACATGCAGCTCCCTGGCCTCTGTCCTCACTCCTCCTGCAGTCCTGGTAATCCTGCATTGATTCTTCTTGCCATGAAGAGAGCTGAGCCAGCTGTGCCTGGTCCTCAGCTCCAGCCAGCCGTCTGAACTTGGACATGGTCTGCAGCCCTTGACGCAGACCCTCCACGGCAACTCCTCCTGCACACACAGTGGCCTCTTCACCAGGAGGTAGGGTAGGGCAGGTGGAAGCACACAGTAGAGCAAGGGCAGGTGCTAATCCTCCAGCACTATTGGGTTTGGTGGGTCCTGGGGACAAGGCAGAGAAGGCCCTGGAGAAGTGACGGGAGCCCAGTGCTGAGAACATGGGGACCAGGGGCACTGGGAGAAGAGTGGATGCACCCAGGGCAAGGACAGGTGCAGACAAGGGGCAGGCACAGGTCTCACATCTGGGTGGACCCTATGGCAGCAGGACAGGACAGGTTCTAGGGAGGGAGGTGCTGAGAGGAGACTGTCCGAGGGGACTGTGTGGCCAGTCAGTTCATGGGAAAGAGCTGCAAGGGCAGCCTGGAGGGGCAGTGGCCAGGACAGGCTCACACTGAAGTCTAACCTCAGGTGACCTCTCCCCCAGGGGCCTGAGAGGCCAAAGCACTTAACCTGCATTAGACAAGCCTGCTACCAGCATTCTACAAGCTCAGCTGCTGACCCCCAGGGCAGGGACCAGGGTGGGGCTGTCTTCCCCCACTGCCAGCTGCAAGGAGATGCTCTGAGGTTTGCTTCTCAAGGGTGATCCCCATAGTGCTGGCACCAGACACTAAGGGACAGTCCCAAATGCAGATCCCTCAGCCTTGCTCCAACACCTGAGCCGGGATCCCCGGGGTGATTCCAGCAATGCAGGTCCTTAAAAATCTCTGTGTTTTAGAGCAATGCATCAGTCAGAGCTCCCCAGAGAAACAGAAGAAATGGGTAAATATACATTACATAAAATAAAGCATTAAGCCAGGCACTGAGGCCATACCTGTAACCCCAGCTACTCAGGATACTGAGGCAGGAGAATCACAAGCTCCAAGCCAGCCTGGTCAACTTAGCAAGACTCTCTAAAAAAAAAAAGAAAAATATATATAGTAATAATAACGATTCTTTAAAAAGGCTAGGGACATAGTTCAGTGACAGAGCACCCCTAGGTTCCATCCCTGGTACTGAAAAAACAGTGGCTTAAAATCATGAATTTATTCTCTTATCCCTCTGAAGCCCAGCCCTGGCTCACTGGGCTGAAGACTGAGAGGGGTCTATGTTAGGGATGGCAGACTCTGGTCCCTGCACTTCTTGCAGCTCTATCTCAGCAGTTACAGACCCCCAAAGCAACAGCCCTTCATCCCCTGCCAAGAGAGTCCTGCTGCAATTCTCAATCGGCTGTGCTGTGCTGGAAGGTCAGTGTTATTCCCTGGACCATGCGGCCAGACCCTTATATAACCAACCCAGACCCGTCACCCAGCCTCCTGCCGCAGCCTCCCTCTCCAGCTGTGCCTGGGTCCAGGCTCTATTTCGCTGACTCCATTGACTCACTGTCTCATCCTGGTTTCAAGCCATGCATTTGTGCTGACAGTGCCCAAAGGTGAGGGATGGACGCCCAGGGGCGCAGCTGTGGCTGTGCTGCAGAGCTGGGTGGCCAGTTCCTTGGTTCCCTCAAGCAAAGCAGAGAGCAAAGGCCTGGGTGGGAACAGGCCTGATTGACCCCTGCAATCCAGAACTGGTCTGAAGACAAAACAAGAGCCTGGGGAGGGGAAGGATGCCCCATGAGTGGCCCTGCCCTGCACAGTTCCCACACCCAACCCTTCACAGGGAGCCCAGGGAAACCTCCAGTGCCACAGGCAAGGAGGCCACTCAGAACCACCCTCTCTGCAAAGTCCCCAGGAACACAGGCCAGAATCAGAGTCCTGCCATGACCAATAGCTCTGTGCTCAGCTGACCCTGGTTCTTGGTCCTCACGTCTCAACACATTTCAGATCCCATGCAGTCACATTTCAAAACACATGTGCGGAAAATTCTGAAAATCACTATCATGCAAAGCAACAATATTACAGCATGATATCAGGTGAGCAGAACTAAATTTACACTATGATATAAAACAACAACAGGTCATTAAGCAATTTAGATATAAGTGTAAAGAATCAGACGCACATCGACTTCAACCCCTGTGGGTACAGAGCTGCACTGAGAGCTAATTGCCAGTGCCCTTCCTCCTGGCCCTTGGTCCCTCATCATCCACCCGTGCATCCAGCCAGTCCAGACCAGCCCACCAGCCTCGCCTCCTGCCTTGCCAATAGGACTGGGTGGCAGCAGAGCCTGTTTGTTTTCCACTGTCCCAGCTCAAAGCTCAGCTGTAAAGCACAGAGCTACCCCATAAGTATGCTGTTCTTTGAGCACAGAACTCCACAGAAGCCGGGTCGGGCCTGGGGCACTTCTGCATGCCATGTTCCCAGGGGGCATTTCTGTGAGACTCCCACAGCACAGCCACTGCTGAAGAAAGGCCTGCGGTGGCAGAGGTGTGGTGAGGAGGTCTGTAGACCAAGTGTGCCAAAGAACGCAAACCCTTCCTACAGGGTTCCCGACCCCATGAAGAGCCAGCAGGAGGGCTCAGGTAGAGCCCTCAACCTCCCAACCAATGTCCACCTGGGGCTCAGGTATAGCCCTCAGCCCCCCATCCAAGTGTCCACCTGGGGTACAGGTACAGCCCTCACCCCCACCCATACACATTATCCAACTGTCCACCTGGGGCTCAGGTACAGCACTCAAACCCCCCATCTAGCTGTCCACCTGGGGCTCAGGTACAGCACTCAAAACCCCATCCAATTGTCTACCTGGGGCTCAAGTATAGTCCTCAACACCCCATCCAACTGTCCACCTGGGGCTCAGGTACAGCCTTCACCCCCCATCCAACTGTCCACCTGGAGTTCAGGTAGAGCCCTTAACCTCCCATCCAAGGGTCCACCTCAAGTACAGCCCTCACTCCCACACACACACACCATCCAACTGTCTACCTGAGGTTCAGATACAGCCCTCACCTCCCATACACACCACTCTCCTATCAACCTGGGCCCTGGGAGCTGCTGAGCCACAGATCTGGGCACAGAGCCCTAGGAGAAGACATTATCTCCATAAGATCCTGTGTCCTCTCCCACCCTGAACAGTGACCAACAGCCAGCCAGGGGCCAGTGTCCAGGGACCAGGGGCCATCCTCCTCCTCAGGCCAAGCTCCAAGCAGGCCAAAATCGGTGCTGTCAGCCTACCGTCCACTGCCTCTGGACAGGGCTGTTTTATGGGGCGGCCAGCAGAGGCTACAACAGGCCAGGGAAGAATCCATTGAAGCCATTTCTTTAATGTCTCTTGTTTCCCTGTTTCAGTTGGACATACCAACTGTTCTGAGACTGTCAGGGAGATGACTGCACACACCTTGGAAAATGTGGGCTGGTGGGGATGCCAGCACATCTATGGCAGGGTCAGCCCAGGCAGGACGCTCCCCACAAGGAGGAGCACCAACTCCCCACAAGTGTTTGTCGGCCAGCATCAGTCTTCATTCCTGCTGCCCAGACTAGAAGCCAATTTTCTTCACAGTCACAATCACCCTGGTGCTGAACTGCCCTGTGCAAAGGAGTGTGGGCGTTCACAACACAAGGGAGCAACACACAGGCTTCCAGAGCCACCAGAGACCCAAGGGGAAGATCCCCTGTCCTAGAAGGAGGGAAATGGCTTTCACAGATCTGTAGCTTCACCCAGGAGACCACTGCAGGTGAGGCAGAGGAAGAGCAGAGAGAGTGGGAAGTGGGGAGAGGAAGAGTGGAAGAAAGAGGGGGAGGAAGGGAGGAAGGAAGATAGAGGGAGGAGGAAGAGGGAGGGAGAGAAAGGGAGTGGGAAGGAGTGAGGAGAGAGAGGGAGGGAGAAGGGAGAGGGAGGAAGCAGGGAAAGGGAGGGAGGGAGGAGGGAGAGAGAGGGAGGGAAGAGGGAGGAGGAAGAGGGAGGGAGGAGAGGGAGGGAGAAGAGGGATAGAGAGGGAGGAGGGAGAGGGAGGGAAGACAGGGAAAGAGGAAAGAGGCAAAGGGGAGGAGGAAAGACATGGAAGGGGCTGGAGTGGGTGGGAGAGAGCAGTGGGGAGTGGGTGGGAAGCCTGCTCAGTGGCACCTGGGCTCCGTGGAGAAGCTCTCACACCCCACACGCTCTGGATGGCACCCATCTGGAATGTGCTATATCTTTCTCCACTCGGGTTGGACAATTCAAGATCCTGGTGGACTTTCCTGCATCTGCCATGCAAGCTCATGGAAGTGAGGATGCCCGTTTCCAGGTCCTGCCTGTCACCTGCCCACATCCACCATTGAGGGTATGGATTTAGATGCTGCTCAAAGACCTGGCACTTCAGGACAGGGCAGCAGGTGGATGGCTGAGCCCTGTCTAAGCAGGAAAACAGCTAGTAAGAAGACCTGGGAGCCATGGGGGTCACCACCAGCAGGGAAGACAAAAGCTCTAACTTGACATGAAAGCTGAGGTCATTTGAAAAAGAAGAGAAGAGCCTAGCAGTCCACAAGAGGTGCTTTTAACTCTCCCAGCTTTGATAGCCATGGCCACACAGGCACCCCCTGGCCACTTAGAGACTTAATCTTTGGCTGCAGCAGGCTCTGTCTGGCTGGGTCCATCCCAAGTGGCCCCATCCACACTCATACCCTCTCTAGATGACCCCACCCCTCTGCAGTCTCTCAGATGTCCCCGTAAAGTCCCCCAACGACTCAGCAGAAGGTCTGGCAACACAGGGCTACAGCACTGCCAGCACCCAGCAAGGCAGCTGGTGACACTGGGAGTGGCCAGCAGCCAGAGAAAGGCAGGAGCCAAGAACTGGTAGCTGCAGTAAGAGAAGAGGAGCGGCGAGGGGGGGCAGCTACACTGAGTGCTGAGAGCCACTGGTGTCCAGAGCCAAGAGCTGCTAGCACTCAGGGAGCTGCACTTTGCCTAAAGTGATTGCTATTGAGCAAGAGAACCCTCAGCCCTTGCTAATGGTGTCGTCTCTCTCTCACCTGGGATTTTCCTGTTCTGGTTTATACCCCGGGAGCACTGCTTCCTCCAAAGAGCAGCCAGGCCAGTGTGGCCCAACTGCCCAGAGGGGGCATAAACTTCTCTTGCCAATGACTGAATCCTATTTCACAACATTGGGTCACCAAAGCTTTTTGTGAAAGAAAATCCAGGAAGAATTTTGGGGTTTTGTTTGTTTGGCTTTTGATTTTTGTTTGGTTTGTTTTTTGTTTGTTGGTTGGTTGGTTGGTGCTTAACCACTGAGTCACATCCCCAGCCCCCATTTTTTTATATCTTATTTAGAGACTGAGTTGCCTAGGACTTCACTAAGTTGCTGAGGCTGGCTTTGAACTCACAATCCTCCTGCCTCAGCCCCACATACCCCTCAGATTACAGGCATGTGCCACTGTGTCCAGCTCAGGAAGAGCTTTATGTGGAGGTGAAATGGCAGACCCAGATGCAGTGGCAGGTGAGGAAGGGACAGAGTGGAGAGAAGCTCCAAATCCAGGACCCAGTGACCACCAGGAGGAGAGTGGGTCAAGTCAGCCCTGCAAGGGAACAGCTCCAGAGCACACTGGGGGCTGTCTAGGCACACAGGAGCTCCCTGCTCCACGTGGCCTGGAGCTCCCAGCCACCACCCCTACCACGCCCACTTGGCACCACACACAGCCTCATGCCATGATCTCTGCTCCTCTCTTGCACCCGCACACACATGCATGCCATAATGCCAAAAGCCTGCAGGGTGTGCCAGCAACTGGCCCTGGGCAAGTGGTTGGTTTGGACAGCTTGAACTGTAGCAGTGTGCCCCAAACTGGGAACAAGCACTCATTTGAGATCAGGAATCTTGTTGCTTCCTGGGTTTGCGATGAAACTCAGTTCTCAGCTTCTGTGGGCAGGTAGTTGGCGTAAGCGGCAAGCCTCTGTAGCCAAGAAAATCCCCTTTAGTGTTAGCAGCTCACAATGCAGGTTACCAACCAGAGGAAGCTCTGAGGACTGCAGCCACGACAGCTGAATTCTGCACTAGTGCTGAGTGGCATATGGCAGCCCTCGGTGGCAGGCTATTCCCTCCAGTCTTGCAGCTCACCCCAGCCACATTCATGAGACAACAGAAGACCAAGATGAAATGAGCAGCCACAGAGAAAGAGATGGCCTTGTCAGCAGGTTGCCGTCTGGGTGTGCTAATCCAGGGGTTTGTATAGCACTTGGTCGCTGCTATTGGTCCAGATTTATGATCATGGGGTCTTGAAAAGTACCACATTATTGGCTAGCCCTGCCGTCCGGTCATGTCTGCCCCACTTCCGTTTTCCCACCACTTGTGGGGAAGTGGGAGGTTGAGGTCACAGGATTGTGCGTGCTCAGGGGATCCAGACTACCTGTGCTATGTGGAGTGGCGTCCACACTGGGCTGGGCTGCCTCTTTGCAACAGATCAGCATGCCCTGGCTCACAGCTGTGGCCCTTATGGGTACACAGAGCCTTGGACATCTGCTGCACTTGGCTAGGGACAGCAGCAGATAGTCAGTGGTGTGGCTGGGACCCTGTGCACTCCAGCCCTCCAGGGATGCCACCCCACTGCCCAGGACAAGTGCTTGGCTTCAGAGACCTTGTCCCTGGCTCCATACCCTCCTAGCATTCCCACATCAGTGCAGGTTAGGCAGGTGACTGGCATGTTATCTAAGTCTTGCTTCTGCGTTGTTCTCAGCGAGAAGCCTCTTAATCCCCTGAGGATCACAGGCTCCTACAGAGAGCCCAGGCTCCCTCCAGAAGCCAACCTGCGGCCCAGAGAAGCACCTTGGGAGCCGCCTCTACAGCCCAGCTCAGGCGAGGCAGCATGCAACATTCCAGCTGAGGCTCAGGAAAAGCCCTGAGCAAGAACCACCCAGCCACACTGTTCACGAACCCCTGGCCCTCCAACTGGGGACTTTGGTGTCTATTGTCCTTTTTACCACTGGGCTTTTCATATAATTTGTTACACAGCAATAGTAGCTGATACAAATATATGCTAGAATATTGAAATCCAGGATGGAGTCATGCAGTTAAAATATTTAACTTTGACTTGGTGTTCCCCAAATGTTCTGGTTATACATTATTTTTGGAGATGCCTCATGAACATCTCAGGTGCTAATGGAAGAGCTGAGCTAGCTGTGGCTGGGTTTGTTGTTAGGAATTGTACCATATACACCGTGTAATAATTCGGTGCTAGGTAAGTTATGTGTAATGATATATTTGAATAAAAACCTGGTTTAGTTTTAGAAACAAAACCACATGACAGGCACTCAGGAAGTTCCCCATTTAAAGACATGCTAAAGGCAACCTTTGGTTGTTAGCATTTTGTAAATGGAAGTGTTCCCACCTCATCATCTTTTGATATATTGGTTCTTATAAATTTGAAGCTCATCTTTGCCATACTTAATGTATTTGTAAAATTTTTTTAAAAAGAAAGAAAAAGTCCCTGGTCACTGAGGACCTCAAGCCCAGTTGCTAGTTAAGGGGAGAGGCTGAGCGCTAGCCACTTAGCCTGTTCGCCATCCTGGCAGACAGCCTGCATCCAGAATGGAAACAAAGAAGCAGGCCTGGCAGGCATCAGTCAGACTGGGAAGGGAATACACTCCTACCCTGGGGGATCGTGCTACAGCGATCGTGAACACCACCCAGAGAGACCATGTCCCTCCTCGAGTGACAAGAAACTTGACTCTGATAATGGCTTTGAAGAGCTAGAAATGAGGGTGACCTGGAAATTCAGAGCCAGACCCTCCCGGGGGTTGACCTCTGTCAGAACCTGGGTACGGTGGGGGTGGGGAGCACTGAGGCCTCACTCCAGGCCGGCAAAGGGGCCCAGATACAGGCTTGGCATGGCCCTCATCGACTGTACAACCGCAGGACGCCAGAGCCTCTCCCCAGCCTCCTTCCTGCTCTGCAGAGTGGGGAGAGCATCTGGGGCACCACAGCTGGGGCAGCAGGAAGTGCCTGGCCTTCTGGTGACCTGACCTCCCTGACCAGCACAGGACCCTGAGGAGCTTTCCACCTGACCCCCCTGTCCCTACATGCTATCACCCAGGGTGGCCTTCAGGACAGGAAAGCCCAGGGAGCCCCTAGCATAGGACACTCTGGAGGTTTCCACCTGACCCCCCTGTCCTCACACGCTGTTACCCAGGGGTGGCCTTCAGGACAGGGAGGCCCAAAGAGCCCCCAGCAAAGGACCCTCAGGAGGATTTCCTAGCTTCACCAAGGTTCACTTACGAGCCTTAGGTAGAAAGTACTCCTACCTGAGTTTCCAGCTAACTGCTCAGGAAACTGAAGAGGAAGCTGCCAGGGGCGTATAAAGGGCAACCATCCTCAGAAGACCACAGGACCTCAACACAGAAGTGCCAGCCAGGCAAAAGCTCATGAAGTGGATCTCACACTTCAGACCCTCCTGGCAGAGCTATGGCACCAGCCTGGCACCCTGCAGCCAGCAATGGCTCACTGTGGCTCCTTGAGCTGACCAAGCAGGCCAGTGCTGGCTGGGACCACCTAGTGGTGACATGGCCTGCGGTGTGAAGCCAGCTGGTGTGATTCCCCTCCCATCTCAGGAAGCAGCCCCTCTTCTTCAGTTCTGTTACTTGGGGATTGGAGTAACCAACAGGAAACATGGGCCAGGTTTTCTGAACTGCCAGCCTCGGGAGCTCTTCACCCAAGCTGGACCTCGAGTGTTCCCAGACTACACTCAGGAATCTAACTATTGGTCACAAAGAGGAGATTATGTTCCAAAGGCATATGGAAAGATGGTCAAGAATGAAAAGTGATTTTGGGAGGGACAGGGCAGCTTCCTGCCCAGACCACACACAACACAGACCCACCCATCACACACTACAATCCCAGGGACTCGGGAAGCTGAGGCAGGAGATCTCAAATCAAAGAAAAAATAACAATGAGCAGGACTTGTGAGGAGCACCCAGCAGCCTGACATAGCCATGAGCTGTGGGCCCTTGCACCATGGAACAGTGGCCTCCAGGCCTTTCCACCCAGGAGCTCCGCAGGAAAAAGCAAGTGGGGTCCACAGTGAGCGCACTGCCTACTCATCATGTGAAGGTGAAGCAGAAATAAGCAAGAAAGAAGCAGGTAAATACAGCCCCTTCCAGAGGGCGAAGAGGCTGAGCCTCACCTAGGACAAGACGCTGGAGGTGTTGGTGAGTGGAGGCCTTCAGAGGGCAGAGAGAGTGACTGACAGAGTGACCACCAGCAAGATGACCTCCAGAGAATGACCGCCAAAGAGAATGACCACCAGAGAGTGACCTCTAGAGACTGACTGCAGAAGACAGACCACCAGAGTGACCACCAGAAAGCAACCTCCAGAGACTGACCACCAAAGACAGACCTCCAGAGAGACTTCCAGGGAGTGACCACCAGAAACAGATCATCAGAGAGCAACCTCCAGAGAGACCTCCAGAGATCAGATCTCCAGGGGTGATGGCAGCTCTCTGGTGCTCCTGGAGATGCCTGGACTCCTGTGATCCTTCACAACAGGGAACCATCCCAGCAATGCCTCTCCAGGTGGCTCTGCAACTGCAAACACCACAGAGGTATCCACATGGCTGGAGAGTACGGTCGTCATCAGGAGCTGCAGGTTCATGTCCCTGATCCTGTGCTGGTCCATTGCTGATGAGTGTGGGCTCGTAACTCTGTTACTGGTAGGGCTTGACAGGAAAGCTCTGAGTGTCTGCCAATATCATGGTCATTCTTTGGACCCATAGTCAATTTCATAAGCAGAAGAAATGGCCCCTGATGTTAGGAAACTCCTCTCACCCCTAGCACCTACAGCTGAACTTTCCCCTTGCTTCCTCCTCCACAGAGGCCTCATGATAGCTCAGGACCATCTTTCCCATACTCAGGACTGAGCTGCGCAAGACAAGGGGTTCTGTGTCCCTCGCCTGGTGGTGTTCCCCGGCCTCTCAGAGCACATGGTGGGTGGTGTCCCTGGGGATCTCAGAGCACCTGGTTGGTGGTGTCCCCTGGGGCCTTTCAGAGAGCCTGGTGGGTGGTGTCCCTGGGGGTCTCAGAGCACCTGGTACACAGAGACATCCACACAACGTGTGCTTAAAATGAGCCAGTACTCTCAAGCACATCGTGCACTTGGCCTTCATATCTGCCTGCTCCTAGCTCTGCTCCACAAAAGTTTAGGATGTGACATAATGGCAGCAGCAGCATTGTCACCTCCACCAGCCCTTGTATTGCTCTCCATGTGTTCACAACATGCCTCTGTCTCCTAGGAGGATTGAATGGTTCTGAGGTGTCTCTGGGGATGCCATCCACCAGCCAGCAGCTGCCAACCCCCATTCACCACCACCCACACCAAGCATCAACCACCATCAACCAACCACCAACCACCAACCACCAAAAACCAACCACCATACCCCATTTGCTATGTACCAACCACTATCCACCACCAACCACTGTCCACCATCTACCATCTACCAACCACCAGCCACTAGCCACCAATCTCCAAACACCAACCACCATACCCACGGTGCTATGCACCAGACGCCAACCCCCAGCCACTGTCTGCCATTACCCATACTATCTACTTGATGGGCTCTATGTCCCCTAGCTTCAGCCCCTTAGGGAACTCAAGGAACCTGAAAAGGTTCCCATGGCCTTCTAGATACAAATCTCTCCCAAATCAATCACAACGTGGCTATAAATTAGTAGTCATCTTACTGTAACATCAAAAGGAATTTGAACCCAAAACTTACAAAAACAGTTAACTCTCAGTATTCTCCAGTGGATTTTTTGATACCCTAGATGTCAGAGGTCATCATCAGGAGCTGCAGGTTCATGTCCCTGATCCTGTGCTGGTCCATTGCTGATGAGTGTGGGCTCGTAACTCTGAGGATACAGCTGCCAGCCTGCCACTCCCAATGTGATCTTTCTCCTGGATGGGTCACGCAGCCTCTCTGGTTGTCATGGAAAAGGCAGCACCAGGGAAAAAACAGCCCAAGGGAAAGTCACCAGAAAGAGACAGAAACGCCCTTCATCCCTAAAGGGACACTATTGACCGACCACCTGACCATCTTCAGAGGTCTTAGGCACCAGGTGACATCATCTACCTGAGGGAAAAGCCCTCATCCTAGTAGTGGCAATGGCTGAGGCCCCGCCCGGTGCCCACCCATGCCTCAGCCCCTAGAGGGAAGCTGCCTCCCCCTGCCTCTTGAGCCTGAGGAAGAAGGGGCTGGGGCGCCTGACAGTCTGTTGAGACAGATCCCAGCAGGCCCCAGGCAGACAGCCCACTCACACCGCCACACCGTCATATTTATAACCAAGTGCAGGTGGCAGGGAGTCCCAGAGGAGGTAGAGAGTCACCTGCAAAACCTCAGGCCAGCCACTGTATCCCCCTGGCAGGTGTGAACTTAGATAACTGGAAGAGACCTGGGTTTGGCTGCAGCAGCCTTTTTCCTTGGAGGGCAGGGGGGTCCTCACAGGTGGCCAGAGAGCAGACCAGCATCCCAGATCCCTGTGGGCATGCTTCCTCTGTTCTGGACAGGAAGGTGGGGGGAATGAATGACTACCACAAGTGCCCACCCTGGCTGGGTAGGTGCTAGCCAGCATTCTCAGGAGCAACCATAGAGGAAGCATTTTTTAATTATTTTTTTAGTTGTAGATTGCTGCAATGCCTTTATTTTACTTATTTTTATGTGGCGCTGAGCCTCGAACCCAGTGCTTCACATGTACGAGGCAAGGACTGTACCACTTAGCCACAACCCTAGTCCAGAGGAAGCATTTTTACTACAACCAGTACCCACATTCACACCACAGGCACACATAGTTCACACCTGTGCACACTTGCATTTACACACATGTACACACTCGTGTCCACATCACATGAACAGTTAGCACGTATATGCACTCACATACATGTGCACATTCATGTCCACACCATAGGCACACATAGTTTACACTTACGTTTGCACACATGTACACACTCACATCCACACCACAGGAACACAGTTTGTACCTTGCACACTCACATTTATACACATGCACACACATTCCCATACATGCACATGGTTCACACCTTGCACACTTGCATTGACACACATGCACACACATTCTATAAGCATGATGTCTCACTGGCTGCGTGTGCAGCATGGAGCCGCTGCTCTGTCTTGCCTCTGGCTTTCAACTGAGGGCTCACAGAGCACACAAAGTCCCCATGCAGAGCCTGCTGGGTGTCTAGGGCTCTCTGGTTTTTAACACTGATTGAGATAGGATCTATATGCCATAAAAGTCACCTGTGTGAACCATCCATTCAGTCACTTTCATGTGTCGCAAGCTGTCAGCCACCAATTGTGACAATCTTTCAGACACTTTCATTGCCCCAGAAGGAAACCCCACTGCAGCACATGCTCCTCTTTTTTGGGTGGCTTTTTAAATGCTGGTCACACCACGAGGTTTACCTCACTGGCAAGTCAGCGCAGCCCTTAAGTCACTACAGAATCCTGCTGACATGGCTCCTGGGCAGCTCTTGAGAGCCTGCGGTCTGGTGCTCAGGACACCAGGTCACAGGAGGGTCAAGGGCAAACAGGCCTGGAGCAGGAGCCAGGGCCTGGCTCCTCGGGTCCTCCAGTCCCACCTCCTGTCTAGAGAGCCAGCTGATCCCACATTGACCTCCACCCCTGGAGACGCTGGACCTGGTCAGCAAGGCACCCCGTGGCACAGACTAGCCCCATTAGGACTCCCGAGTGGGCTGCATTCTGAACTCCCAAGGAGGAGTTCAGTGTAGGGGGATGGCCAGCACCAGGATGAGATGGCTTGAGCAGCCACCCAGGCAGAAAGACCAGGGCCAACACCCATATTCACACATGCAGCAGATGCCCAGCCAAGCCTCGGAAGCCACAAACCATGAAAGCACACACGTGTCCACAGTAGCAGTCACTCTGAGACGCAGGCTGAGGGTTGAGTCACAGATGGGCACTCAAATCCCTTCCAGGCGTTGGTTGGGGGAGCTGGCCTCAAGCCTAGGAGAAGGGCATCCTCTTCTCTCCCGGTGTTCCAGTGGGAAGAAGGGTGCATGTGTAGAGTCTGTTTGCAGACGTGTGTGTTGTGCACATGGGTGTCCTATTTGTGTGTGTGTGTGTGTGTGTGTGTGGTGGGTATACAAGAGTGCCTACATGTGTGTATATCTGTTGTGACTGTGTGAATGTACAGGCAGCCACGGAGTCCAGAGCCTGGAGGAGATGCTTGCCCACTGCCAGCCTTGGCCTTGGCTTCTGGGCTCTCGGTGGCAGCAGAGCTGCTCGCTGGAGGAGAGGGAGGCCCAGAGCTCCCAGGTCTGCACCTGGGGAGCAGCCAGCAGTGACTTCCACCAGCACCACGGCAGCAGAGGCCTGTCTTGCCTCTGGCTTTCAACTGAGGTTTAGTCAAGGGCAGGGACAAGCAATTTACAGCAGTCCCTCACTACCCTGGTCAGAGCCACTCAACACACACAGCTCACTCCTCTACCACCTGCTTGTGGGGGTGGGGTGGGCAGCCCCTTGGTGGGGTGGGGGAAAGTATGCTGGACATGAGCGGCTTCCCTGCCCACCAGCAGCCTCCCCTTCCCAGACACCCTGCAGCCCCTTGGGGATGTTTCCCCTTCTCAAGAGGAGTAGACTCATCCCTTCAACACCCACAAGTGCCATTGCTGGGAACAGGGCACCGAGCCATCTCTATCTCCCCAGGAACTCCCCAGGCCAGGGTCCTGTCTGCAATGTGCACAGAAATTACCCTCTAGGATGCCAGGAATGGGACAGCACTTCCTCTGTGCCTGAGAGATGGGCCAGGAGCCTGTGAGCCCCACTCCCATGTTGAACCAAGCTGACCTCACTCTGCCTTCCAAGCACAGGGCACAGGGCCCCCACACACAGGAGCAGTGGACCCAGGGCAGCAGTTCCAGCAAATGGCCACTGTCCAGAGTTTCAGGGCCTCCACAGCCATCCAGCCCCCTCAGCAGGGCACTTCAGAGTCAAGTATGTGGTTTGACTCCAAAGAGGACCAGGGTCCATTTCCACAGGGGCTGGACCTCCCTCAGGCAGGGGACCCCCAGCACTGAAGAGAAGGACAGGACAGGGTGCAGGGCAGGGCAGCAGGGCAGGGCAGCAGGGCCCAGGCCAGAGCCACAGCCCCTCTGACCCGGGCACCTTTCCCCAGATCTCCCAGGAAGCGGGTTCCTTTGAATTTTTCAAAGGCATAAAAGAAATACCTGCTTTTGACAAGTTCTGCTGCAGGCAGAGGAAGTGGCTATGTGTGGAGGAGGCTGCTAGAGGCAAGGGCCAGCAAGTGCGCCCACCAGTGCTTGCTGCTATTGGAGGCAAGGGCTAGCAAGCACACCCTGGAAGGGCTTACTGCAGGCTGTCAGGCTCAGAGGGGCCAGGTGGAGAAGGGGTTCCAGACAGAGTACCGGAGCCACTCCAGGCATCCCTGGTGACACCCATGCTGGCTCTGCAGTGGCAGGGCTATGCTCCCAATGCCATATCACCACCTGGAGTCGCACAGCTCACTTACAGGTATCAGCCCAAGATGACCTCGCACACTACAGGTCACAAATGGCCAGCCCTCCCACCCTGGCTGGGCTCTTCCTGAGATGTAGGACTACCAGAGCTAAAGCCAGGAAGAGTGGGCCACCCTGCCCAAGTGCCCTGTCCCTCCACCAAGGGCCCCAGAAAGCTTCAAGACTAGCCTTCCATTTGTAGATGGGCCCAGCCAAGGTCAAGAAATGGAGGCCTCCAAGCCACAGGTGATAGCCCAGACCTTGTCTTCAAGCTGAGCCAAGCCAGACGCTGAGCCTGACCCTCCTGGGGCCAGCTGGGGCTTGCCCCCACCCACATCCTGCTCCAGGGCCACTGGTGCCTCTGCTCACAGCTGCCCAGGGGGGCACCAGGTATAGCGGGGTGGGCACACCCAGGGTAACCACAGGAGCTTTGCTAGCTCAGATCACTTGAGGCTTTGACCTTGCCGGCATCCTCTGCCCTGGAGAGCAGAGTGGGGTGGGGTGGGTGGCAAGAGGCTTGTGATTAACTTTGCTTTGAGTGACCAAGAGTTCCATAGAGGTCTGTGAGATGCATCTGAAGTCGGGGGCAGAGGAAGGAGGAAGGCGCCAGGCCTCCCCTTCACCTTCTTGGGGCTTGGTTTCCCCTGGGGCTACCCCAGCCCCACACCAGACACCTCCACACCTGCAGCATTAGTCTCGGGTCTCCAACACAGGGGGACAAAGGACAAACTGGAGGTGAGGAGTAAAGAGAGACATATGGCAGGATTGAGGGTCTTGAGATTGCCTTGGTGCCTGTGGGTAATGCCAGGCAGCTGACCAGGAGACAGACGAGGCTCTCCTTACAGAAACTCCTCAGGGAGGACAAGCAATTAGCTCACAGCAGCACAGCCAAGCTCCCTACAACCCAACTGCCTTTCAGACTTCTTTTATTTTATTTATTTATTGTGTGTGTGTGTGTGTGTGTGTGTGTGTGTAGTGCTGGGGATTGAACCCAGGACCTTGTGAATGTGAAGCAAGCACTCGACCAACTGAATCAGACTTCTTTTTGTGTAGCACACAGTCCACCTCCAAGCGCAGGAGGTTTCTGCTTCCCCAGCGGGGAGGTGACAGGCCCATCTTTCCAGAAGCCTAAGCCAAAAGCAGCACACTTCTGCCCTCTGCTGGCTGATCCCAGAGTGACCTCAGCGCAAGGATGCTGCATGGACGGCCAAGGGGCTTCACAAAGAGACAGAGGCCGCCATGCTGAGGTTCTGGAGGCGGGAGAGGAGGTAGGTGTGTTCCCAGCCACCAGCCCTTGAGGATGGCTGAGAGGCTTCCTGACATGCCTGACCTCTGTGGAAAGCCGCGGTGGCAATTGGTGACCAGCCATAGGCCGGAAAGAGGAGCCCAAAGGACACAGTGAAGCCACACGCAGCAACACCTAAGGAGGGCTGGCCCCAGGAGGCGCCACCAGTGCTGCCGGTTCCTCTCCTAGTTAAAGCTGCGGGAAATTGAAACATGATCTGAATAAGGCTCAGGCGGGAGGGCAGCTGCAGAGCCCGACAGACTGTGCGAAGGCCGTGGGGTGAACTGCACAGCCCTGTGGGCCCGCAGGGGAGAGAGGCCGCCTCCCTCCCAGGCAGGGTTCCTGTGCCTGAGCTCAGGGGCCACAGAGACTCCAGCTGCCCCAGGTGTGGGTGCTTCCCCCAAAATCGACTTTCTAGCTCTTAAAAGGAATCTGGCATTCCCAGAAAGACAAGCAGGAACCTTAGCGGAAGAGGAAACTCCTGATCTCACCCCACAGGCCCACAGAGCCACTGGGAGGTGCTGTCCCCTGCAGGAGGCCCTGCCTACCTGCCTGGCAGAAGACAGCTGAGGACAAAGATCACACAGGCTAGATGACTCCTTCCATAACTCACGCAGCTCTCCACAGTGGGGAGGAGAAGGCCTGGTGGCCGGTGCCAGGTGGGGACACTCTCACTGGGCAGAGGGCTCTGAGGATTCCAATCCTGGATGGAGGAGTTGAGCTGGGGGAGATGGGGAGCATCCCAGAGGGACAGGTTAGAAGTCTGAAACTAGCACAATCTGGGCACCTTGGCAGGCCAAGCCCTAACACCAGCCTTTAGAGGAAGGACCTTCTGGCTCTGACAGTGCCCAGCCTCAGGGTGCCCAGGCTATGGGTGCTGAGCCTCTGGGCATTCAGCCTCAGGGTGCCTAGCCTCTGGTGTTCAGCCTCAGAGTGCCCAGCCCCTGATGTTCAGCTTCTGGGTGCCCAACCTCAGGGCATCTAGCCTCAGAGTGGCCAGTCTCAGGGTGCCCAGTCCCTGGGTGCCCAGCCTCAGAGTGTTCAGCCTCAGGGTGTCCAGCCTCAGGGTGCCCAACTTCAGGGTGTTCAGCCTCAGGGTGCCCAGCCTCTGAATGCCCAACTTTAGGGTGACCAGCCTCAGGGAGTTCAGCCTCAGGGTGACCAGCCTCAGAGTATTCAGCCTCAGGGTGACCAGCCTCAGGGTGCCCAGCCTCAGGGTGACCAGCCTCAGGGTGTTCATCCTCAGGGTGTTCAGCCTCAGGGTGTTCAGCCTCAGGGTGCCCAGCCTCAGGGTGACCAGCCTCAGGGTGCCCAGCCTCAGGGTGACCAGCCTCAGGGTGTTCAGCCTCAGGATGTTTAGCCTCAGGGTGCCCAGCCTCCTCAGGGTGCCCAGCCTCAGGGTGCCCAGCCTCAGGGTGCCCAGCCTCAGGGTGTTCAGCCTCAGGGTGCCCAGCCTCTGGCTGCCCAACCCTGGGTGCCCAGCAACAGACAATAGCAGAGTTCAGCTTTGACTGGGCTGGAATACAACATACCAGGGACACTCGACCAACAAAGCACAAAAGGTAGCAGCAGGAACAAGCAGTTCCTGTTCCAGTGCAGACTGAGTTCCATTGTTTTTATCTCACTCACAGAATTCGATTTGTTAAAAGCTCTCTCTTCACCACCATGTCAATGTCAACTGTGCAGCTCTGCAGGAGGAAGCCTGAAGCTGCAGAAAGTCCCAGTGCTGGATCTGCTAAGGCAGGCCACCTGGAGAAACACCACTCCAGAGTCCCTCCTCCCCACCTGGCAGCAGAGCAGGAAGGAAGGCCTCAAAAACCCCGGGAGGAGCTTGCTGGGGTCCCACTGTTAATTCATAATTTAAGAACTGTCAATCATGGTGGCTGTCCTGCCCCAGGACATTCTGCAGACCCTCGGTGTTGCTCTTGTCCTCACAGTTGCCTACCCCGCAATCTGACCCCAAGCTGCCCCAAACACACTCCCAGTTCCTGCTGCTCTTGGCCCTCTGCCCAGTCAGAAGAGTCTAAGACTTTCACCAGCTTAGAAACTTCCCAGTGGAAAAAATCGCAGGACTAGAGAAAGACCATAGACAATAGGACCCCCGACCTGGATCTGTGCTGGGCTTCTCAGCACACACCTGCTACCAGGAACAGAGTAAGAACTGGGCACCTCGAGTCCGAAGCTCTTCAAACAAACTCTACCACTTAAAACCTGCAGGGTCAGAGGGAGTTCCCAGCTGCCCAGGCATCTGAGTGTCCATGATTTCTACCTCATCATTGCACATGAGACCAAGCCTTTGAAGTCTACAGCCTCTGAGAAAAATTAAAAACGACCACACTAGAGAGCCTGACTGTTCAGGAGCTCCGGGGTCGGCCATCTCCCATGGCAGCTGTGGCCAAGGGCACAAAAAGCAGCAGCAACAGGGATTATTTAGGAAATGGAAACAGGTGGCCCGAAACTGGAGCAAGCCTCTACAAAGCAATGGGCCAGGGAAAGGAAGCTTGGTGCTTTCTCCCGAGGTTGGAGGGGTGCACAGGGCTGCCAGACCCACCAGATGGCAAGTTGCATGCACCAGGCCTCTCTCTGTGCCTGTCCTGCATATGGAGGGAGAGGTGGAGTTCTCAGGCTGTTCTAGGTGGAGATAGTGTTAACATCTTAAGTCAGTGACTTACCACTTCCTATGTGAGTCTGTCCCTGACACAGGAAGGACAGAGATACACTAGGACCCATAGGCCCAACCAGGACCAGAATCAGGGGTTAGGACTGCGATCCACACACCCAGCCAGGACCAGAACATACATGGCCCTAATCACAGAACATAGAAGCTGGTAGGAAGGGACACAAGCTGAAAGCTAGCTTCTCTCCTTTGGTAACTAACAGATGAGTGCAGAAAGCAGAAAGTACATGAGGGTTTCAAGAGGCTGAGCCAGGACATGCCGACCTCGGCAGAGCCGTGCTGTTCCCAAGGCACACCACACTGGCCTTAGAACACATTTACCTCATACAGAACATGCTTTCTGATCCCAGCAGAATACAATTAAACATTGACAGCAGGAAAAAATTATGCTGGCCACAGCTACCTGTGTGGAGAAGCAGTACCTTCATTGCTCAGGAAGCTGGAGATGAGCACAATCTTTCTGAAGGTGAGCATGGCCTCCCTCAATCCAGGAGTGCATGCCAAGGACAGCACGGGTGTGGATCAAGAATGTCCAGCACAGTGCTTCTGTTAGTGGCAAAGCCTTTCACGGATCCTAAATGACCAATAATAATAGATTAAATAAACTGTGACATTCATGTAGTAAAAATTTAAAATACACAATCATTAAAAATAGACCACAGAAAAATGCTAGCCTGGAGAATGTTCACCACAGAAAGCTAACATGAAAGAAGTAGATTATTAAACAATACACACACAAAAACCAAGAAGGAATGTGTGTGCACATGTGTGTGCAAAGATGAAGGGCACATACCCCAGTGTCCACCTATCATCCCTGAGCATGGAATAACACAGTCTTGATTTTCTCCTTTGTGCTCTCTATTAAAAATCCAAATTCTCTGCAACAAAGTATTGGTTTCAGGATCAGGAAGGTAAGTTATATTTAAGAAAATGTTTCTATTATGGAGTTTGGTGCACATTTTGTTTAAGCTGAAGTCTATCTGCATAACAAAGAGGCTTTGTTTCTTTTGTTTGTCTCAATAGAACAAGTAACTGTCCATCTGATTCTCTAATAACCTCTGGGGTGGGAAGTTAGAAAGGGAAAGAGAAAAGAGCTCAGAATCAAAAGAGGAGGGGACAATGTAGCATAGCTGCAGATGCCCAGAGAAAAGGAGAGGGACAGACAGGCACAGGAAAAGACAGAGAGACAGGCAGAGAAAGAGAGACACATAGAGAGATAGAAAGGGGCAGGGGCAGAGGACAGAGAGACAGACAGACAGACTAGGAGTGGCCTTGGAGTAGGCGGCCTGGCCCCTTCCTCTGCTCTGGCTGCAGGTGTACCTGCAGAACCGTGTGGGTCATTGAACTCTCTGGAGTGGTTCCTTTGTCCCTGTTTGAATGTGATGCTGGACCCAGGAGCTGAGGACCCTCTGGCTTGAGTGTGAATGGATCAAATCTGCACACCAGGAGTATGGCCACAGACCCTGAGTTAGGTGGACGGGCATCAGGGTCCCGGGACAGACCCTCCAGGAGCTTGAGATTCCCTCCAGGGTAAGACAGGCAAAGCCCTGCCCAGAGAGGGGGCATTCCCAGAGATCCTCAAACTTTCAGGACACCGCCCTCCAAGAGGTGAACCTTCCTCTCCTGCTGGCTTGGTGCGATGGGACACAGTCCCACAGACCAGGTCACACACACACACACACACACACATCCTGCTCCCTGCTCCCTCTGTCCCCATTTCTCAGCAGCCACTCTGAGGGCAGCCAGCTGCCACACTATGAGGGCACTCTGGAGGGAGCAGCTTGACCCTCTGAGGGACCTGGGCCAGCACACACCAAACACACACACCACCTCCCCACTGGGGTCACCTCACAGTGCTGCCCAGCAGCAGGCAACAGGTGAGAGCAGAGAAGAGGCATGTCTGTAGGACCTAGCTCCCTCCACCCTGCCTGCGCCTAGTGTCCCACCATAGAGAGCTCTGCAGCCAGCAAACGGCTGGACCATACACAGTACAGCCATCCTTGCGGGAGCCCTGGACAGGGCAGTTGCTTTTGCATTTCTCCATTTTCTGGTTTGTGAAACTGAGGCTCAGAGAAAATAAACTGATTTGTCCATGACAGTTCCATGCGGCAGGGGGAATCCAACAGCCCCCGACTCAGAATCCCAGGTTAGCCTGTGGGGCCATCATAACAGAGGCTGGAGCAGCAGGAAGAGCATTCTGGAGGCTGGAAGTGGCCAATGGCAGGCTCCCGGCCCCTTGGGGCACCTGGTGGCTGCAGGCTGCCTTCACCCTCCTCGGCGTCCCACCCCTCACTCCATCTGAGTCTGTTGTCCCGGAGCACCCCTCCTCTTCCTGCAAGGACCCACGCCAGACTGGTTGAGGGCCACCCTGAGGACTGCATCTTCCCTCCCTACTCACAACTGCAAAGACCCTTTCTCCAGATGTGGTCACATCTTCTGAGTGACACAGCTCAACCCTTGGCATCTCATAAGTTACGTCCTCCTCTCTACCCAGGAAGGTGGAAGAGATAGAGCCTCAGTGCGCAGCCCAGGCCAGAGCTTTGGGCCCCCAGGTAGGTGGAAGAGACAGAGCCTCAGACCACAGCTCAGGCCAGAGCTCTGGGCCCCCCAATGGTGCAAAACCCCGCCAGGAGCCAGACAGCGGGCTCATTCTAGAGGGTCCACCAGGGGCCAACAGATGCCCAAGCGTCCTGCTGTTTCATTACATCCCCCTGTGAATTTGTTCCTAACTTCGTCTCTGAGGTGGACCCAAATGGAGGAGGAAAAATGTCTGTGCTGTCCTCTCTTGCACAGCCCAGCCCCCCAGGAGATGAGCATTATGGAATCTAATTAGCCAGAGGGATGCAAGGATGCCCGATTTCTCAACTCCTGGGCCTGACTTCATTTCCGTTGTCACTGGGTTCCATTCCGGTTCCAAGACAACCACTAAGTTAACCTCACAAAAAGTTATTCCTAAGAAGCATCAAGGAGATCAAACAGCATCATGGAAATTTCCTGGGTCCACTGGGAAGGCCTGGACACAGCAGCATCCTATAGTGAGCACAGGGATATACGAGCCTCAAAGACAATGGAAGGACAGCCTTAAACACGGGCAGCCACGTCCACCCCACCCCACTAAGGTTGTTCTGGGTAGAAGCAGAACCAGCTGCGGGGGCGAGGAAACCTGGGTGCGGGCAGAATGGCTTCCCACGCACTCTCTCCTCTCCTCCCTCCAGCAGGCAATATTTCAATTCCTGACCTCTTTGAAATGACTATGGCCAGGTGACCTTCAGACCCTGGGAGACCTTGCCTGTCTGCTCAGCCAGGTGCACGGGCCCTGAGGAGCCACGTCTCCCTACCCAGGAGTGTGCAGGTGGACTGGTCACAGGTGCCTTGGGAGCTTGTCCCAGGGGCCATCCCAGCAGCCGTCCTGACTACAGGTGCCCTGACAGCAGGTGTGTCACAGATGTAGATCTGCCTGGCTGCCCACAGGCAAAATGGCTGTGGCTTCTGTGGTCCTTCCCAGATGCAGGTCCACAGCCTGGCATCAACATGCTCACATTTCAAGTTTCCATGTGCAGCACCTGGCTTCTTCTCAAAGTCACACCAGGTGTTTCTGAGTCCCCGGGGACATGTGGGCAAAGTCCACTTTTGTTCTTCAACTACAGCTGTGGAGGAAAGCCCATATGCCACTGAGGTTGAGCACAGTGCCCCCACCAAGCCCAGGACCCGGAAACCTGGGGAGAACCAGGGACCAGTCTGCTCGGAAAAGACCCTCCCTCTACCTTCCCTTCATCACGTGTGCCGAGGCTTTGGGACACACACGTTCACTCTGCTACAAACCTCTGAAGAAAAAGGAGGCATCACTGGAGAAAGACACACGATACCTTGACCATTCCTTCCATAGCATCAACAGCACCTGGGAATCTCCAGCAATACCTAGGAGAATCACTTCCTCCCAGCCTTTCACCCAGCCATAAAGACCTTCACAGGGCTTCCAGGGAAGGGGGGCTCCCTCAGATCCCAGCTGCCACCTGTCTCCTTTTCCAGTTCTGATCTGACTTTACCCCGTGAAAACAAGGATCTCCCTGGAGGAGGGTGTTACCCAGTCTTGCCGAAGGCCTTTGAAGGCCATCCCCACAGTCCAGAACACTGCTGCCAGCTTTGGAATGACAGTATAATTGTCACTGCTACTATATGCATAGGTTTCCCTGGCCTCTGGGTCAAGTTTCTGACATCATCAAGAACTATCACTGACCCAGTGACTTCTTCCTGACCCACTGGCAGTTTCTGGTAGGGAGGAAATTCAGACCTAAGGAAGGGAACAGTCCTCAGGGGACTGAGGACTTCTTTTTCCCTCCTCCGGGGATCATTGTCCTCTGAAAGGCCTTAATCAGAAGCAGACTGTTCTGCTTAGGAGCCTAAATGAAGCCCAGCAGAAAGCAGCAGAGGGTCTGGGCCACAGAGAAGAAGTATACACAGAATACTTTAGGTCACAAGGCTTGCCCCTCTGGGATTTGGAGGCAAGGTGAAATGTAGAGCCCACAGTGCTGGGGAGACGGAAGGTCTGTGGTCAGTTCCCGCGGAGGACAGAGCCAAACCGAGGAGGCAGATGTGTGCTGCCCTCACCGTGGACTAGGCCAGGTCTCTCCACGTTTCCACAGAATGGAAATTCTGAACTGGTGCGTGCGTGCGTGTGTGTGTGTGTGTGTGTGTTGTTGTTGTTGTTGTTGTTGTTTTTCCCGGAGTCCTAACTTGAATCGCACCTGCACCTGAGGGCCAGGTGGTGCCTCCCCTGAACGCACGTTCCCCCAGACCCCCCAAACGGGTGCGCAGAGTCAGTTCTTTCGGGAACTCTTGGCTTGCACGTCATGGTGCCCGGAGGCCTGCACGATCTGGCCAAGAGCTCTGCTTCCCGCGGGTTATCCTGCATCCAACTACCACATAAGGGAAGCTTGCTCGGGCTGAGAGCCGCGGGAGGCTGACCACATCCTGTGCTGCCGCGGCATCTGACACAAGAACCGCCCAGTGCAGGTGCCTGGGCTCCTCTTCCTCCACGTCCTTCCCGGCCTCTGGGACTCACGGCCTCTGCGCGATTCCCCCCGGCCGGCCGACCTCAGGCTCTGCAGCAGGCCTTGCCGCAGACACCAGCTGGGCGCCCACGTGCTCGGGCCGCCGCCCCAACAGCGCAGCACACCCTGCATCCTCCGCCCAGCTCCCTGGCTCCTCCGCGGGGCAGCCGTGCGCATGCGCGGAGCCGAGTCCGGCTGGGCCGCAGCGCGGTGGCCGGCGCTAGCTATAGGCACCCGCCCGGCCCCGCTGGTCGGTCCCCGCCTCGTTTTCTCTCCGGACCCCGACAGACCCCGGCTGAGCAGCGAGAGAGGCCAGGATGTCGCAGACCGCCATGTCCGAGACCTATGGTAGGGCCTTCCGCGGGGCGGGAGAGCAGGCTCGCGGGGTGTCCGGGTGTCCAGCCAGGCGGGTCTGGGTTCTTGAACGGTGGTGACGGACGGGGCAGGGGGCTGGGCCAGGTACGGATCTTGCGAAGGATCTCTGGGTGGCAGAGCCAGCCGGTGTCAGGGTGCCCTGCTCGGTCTGGGAGTGCATATGGCTGATGATGGCTGACTCAGGTTTCCTGCGTGCGCCCCGCTGCCACCCTTAGGTTTTCCTTACCGAATTTAATTCAGCGCAGGGTGTGGGAACCAGATTTGATTTCCACCGCTGGTGCCCAGTGAGGGCCGCAGGCTCAGGCCGCACCTGTTTCTGGGTGTCCTCTGACCGGGCAGATCCCTGTTCCTGGTTGGGAGTTCCCTTCTTTGCTTCTTTGCAGCAGGATTACAGTGAGGGAGCAGTGATTAACCAACCCATCTTTCTCCTGTGACCTCCGGCTTCATCCATCTCCCTCTCTCAGCCCTTTCTTGGTTGCTTTCTGGCTATTTATAACATGTCTCCTTTTGATGACCATGAGTACTTTGGAAGCAGAGCCCAGTCTGTTTAATCTTTGTTTCCCCTACAAACATGGATGTGCTAAGCAAATTTATTTTTGATAAATCAAAGCTTTTCCAATTTATATACTAAGTTGCTCCCACCCACTAGGTTTGAATAAAGGATCTGAACCTTGTATCAGAGTGGAGACCAGTCTGCCAACCCCTGATCACTCTTTCAGATGTGACAGCTGACAGTCCCAGAGGCTCAGGTGTGCAAATATGGACCTTAGGCCTGGTGGGTTTGCTCCCACCCTGGCAGGTGTCTCCTGTCCTCCACAGAGGTTTGTGGAGGAGGCATCGAACTTTGAGAATCCTGCAGCTTCGGGCTTCCTCAGGACCATGTTGTCAGGGCTCTGGACACTGCAGAAACAAACACCACAGACATCTGCTAGGTCTCACAGTGTACAGTCTAGTGGGGAAGAGTGTGGACGTCCAGCTGGACACCAACAGATGAATAACTTAAAGCCAGGCAAGAGTTCTGAAGAATGTAATCCCTGCAAGTACATGGCAAAGAGCACTGACCCAGAGGGTCAGGGCCATGGAGGTGTCAGCCCCACAGCCAGAGCCCAGGCAGCACAGGACCTCAGCCCAGACCTGCATGTATCTGAGCGCCATAGTCTGGGAGGGTGAGGGGCAGAGGGGCCTAGGGAGGGCTTGGACTTTGAGAGGGTGGGAAGCTGGAAGGGTGTCACGCTAGTGCTCAAGGGCACCTGGTCCTCTGCCAGCAACTGGCACTGCCCTGCTCCTGTGAGTGGGGCCTGACATCTGTCCCTAGAAGTTGAGAGAATCCTGCAGCCACTGGCTTCTTTAGGACTGTGTTGTTGGCTGTGGGTACCCCCCAGGTGGCTCCTGCCGTCTGGTTCTGTGGAGAGCCAGTCAGACCTGTCCACGCAGAGAACCTTCGTGTGCCATCTCACCTGTGCTCCTCTGAGCTTCTTGCTCCCTAGCCACACCCAGCTTCCGGGTCAGGAACACTGGGAGGGGCAGGTCACCCAGGAAGAGGGCTTGGAGTGTGGGGGGTTGTCATGAATCAGTGGGGAAAGAGCTTCTCACAGGAAGTGCTGCAGTCCTGACAATATGCTGGGCGTGCTGGGTATGGCAGGACCAAGGGGCCAGTGGGCTCAGTGAGAGACAGGGCCATTAGTGTGATTCCATGGCCCCTCCAAATGGATATTACTTCTCACTCCCTCTGGATTTAATCCTCTCCTCCAGTGGAGGAATTAAAGGAAACTAAAAAAAAGCTGGCATGGTGGTTGAAGTTGCCAACCTAAGGTCACCTTAAACCAAGGCCTTGACTGGCCCTTCAGGTATGGCTGTGTCTGCACGAAACTGTTCCTCGAAGTAAAGTCTCATGTCCCCTCCTCTCGAACGCTTGCCTCTTGCTGAAGGAGTGTCTGCCTGGCCTTTGAGTTCCTTGTACTCTGAGACCATCCTTTCCTGTGTAAGGGGGCTCTGGAAGCTCGATGGTCTGTGACCAAGAGGGGAGAGCCACTTTGGGATGTGCTGCCAAGGGGTCAGTTCCACCACTTCATTAGCATGTTCAGGCTATTACTGCACCTGCCATGGACGGTGGAGACCACATGTGCTAGCTCAGAGGCCCCTAGCCACGTGGACAGTGCTCTAGGTTGTGTAATATCATGACACAGAATCAAAGTGTCAAACAGAGGGGAATAGAGATGCTCAGTCCAAGTACCACTAATCTGAAACAAGGTTCTCCCAGATGTAAAGTCCACAACCTCTGAAGGCCCTGTGGAGTGTTGCTGGGCCTCCCCAAGGACCTGTGCCCCAGCGACCTGAGGCCTGGGGCTTGTACCCTGTCCCCAAGGAATTCCTGAAACCAGCAGTCATGTTCAGGACAGAGCTAAACATGTTGTTCAGGACACGTGGCAGGAGTGCCAGACAGTGTGATGGAAACTCAGGAATAGAGAACGCTAACAGACTGCCTGTAAGCAGATGTGCCTCTGTAGGAGGCCTGTTTGTGAGAGAGGACCGTGTGAGTTGCTGGTCCTAGGCTCGTTTTTATATTATTTTCTTAGAGTTTTCATTTTGTGCTTCCCTCTGAAAACAGTGCGGCATCGTGTATTTACCAAGTGATCAGGAGAATCACTGGACATTTGCTGTCAACCCTGTGTCCTTGTGGGACGCTGCGGGTTGGATCGTGTCCCAAAGTCATGTCTAGGTCCTGAACCCCGGAGTCTGTGAGTGTGACCTTATTTGGAAGCAGGCTGTTATGATGTAGGCATGAGGTGTCTCCCAAAAGCTCAGGTGTGGGACAATGCAAGAAAGCTAAGAGGGGAAGTGATTGAGTTTTAAGAGCCTTAACCTGATCAGTGCATTAATTCACTGGAGTGGATTAACTGGGTGGTAATTGTGGGCAGGAGGGGTATGGCTGGAGGAGGCGGTCCTTGGGCCTGTGCCTTTGGGGTTTATATATTGTCTGATGAGCAGAGCTCTCTGCTTCTTGATGGCCATGTCCTGAGCTGCCTTCCTCTTCCACACCCTTCCACCATGAGGTTCTGCCTCAGAACAAGGAGGCAGCCATTTACATGAGTGAGTCTGTAAACGTGAGCCAGATAAACTTCTCCTCCTCTGTTTGCTATTGTCAGGTCTTTGGTCACAGCAAGGAGAAAGATAAAAACACAGGTTCTCTGCAGACAGAGTTAAGATGAGGTCATACTGGAGTAGGGTGGGCTAATGCAGGGACTGCTGTCCTTGTGAGGTAAGGACACAGACTCACACAGAGAGGATGTGACATTCCGGTGGAGGCTGAGATTGAGTGACGGCCACAAGCCAAGGAGCCGATGTCAGCCAGCAGCCAGATGTAGAAGAGGCAAGGAAAGCCCTTCCCTGGCACCCTCAAAGGGAGCTCGACTGCCCTGACTCGATGTGAGACTCCCTGCCCCCAGAACTATAAGACAGCACCTCCTATGGTTTGAAGCCACCTGATGGGCAGCTTGTTGTGACCAGCCTGGGAAGCAAATCCACTGGCTTTGGCCATCAAACCCTGCTCTTGGCGAAGCCCAGACTTGATAAGGCAAGATGGAGTGAGGAGGGCACCCCAAGAAAGAGAAGTGGCAGGCTCAGAACCGCCTGGCTCCAAGAAGGTGCCAGGTAACTTGCACTAGGTGTCACCTGAATCACCACTGTCTTAGGTGCATAGATGTCAGGACCTGAACCCCAGAGTGTGTCAACAAAGGAGGCAGAAAAAACAAGGACATTTCTTCAGGTTGAATAAATTCATTATTGGAAAGTGCTTTTGCTTTTCTCCTTCACTGAAAACCAGCTGACTGCTGAGTCTTCCTGGATGCCCTTTACTATAGCTCAAGTCACCCCTGCCCCTGAAACGGCAATGGAAAGTTAATTCAGAGCAGTTTATTCAACTGGAAATGGAGAAAACAGGGCTTCCTGGAGTTCTCCTGGCAGCACCATGGGCAGATGTAGGAACTGCCCTGAGCTGCCGCCCGCTTCCTCAGGCCCACCCTCCAGCACCTCTGCTGGCCCTGCTCACGGGTCACAGGAGCTCCCCGGAGCTGGGGGTTTCTGGTCAGGTGGACTGGGAAGGGGCTTGATAAAATTTATTTGAGGCTCTTCTTAAGCCATGGCATCACAGGGAGATCATTGTGCTTTGAATAAGGGTCATCCCCAAAGCTCTTTGAGCTCCTTGGAGAATGGTTTCCTGCAGGCATGAGGGTGAACCTGCTTGTACTACAAATGGTGGCATTTTCGGTTGTTAGAACCATTTCCCTCTTTGGGCCACTTGGTGTAGAATCATCCAAGGTTAAATATTGTAGGGGTGCATTAGCTTGCTGGTGGAACATAGGCTGCACGTGGACTTGGGTTCCATCCCCAGCAAGCAAAAAAAAAAAAAAAATTACTCTTCTTTGATGAGTAATTAAATTACTCTTCTTTGGTGATCTTTGCTCTGTTTCTTTTCTTTCTTTCATTTTTTTTTTTTTGAGGGGACAGTACCGAGGATTGAACTCAGGTGCACTCCACCACTGAGCCACATACCCAGCCCTATTTTGTATTTTATTTAGAGACAGGGTCTCACTGAGTTACTTAGCACCTCACTTTTTTTGCTGAGGCTGGCTTTGAACTCGTGATCCTCCTGTCTCAGCCTCCCAAGTGCTGGGATTAAAGGCATGCGCTATCATGCCCAGCTGCTCTGAGTATTTCTTTGGATGAGAAGGCTCATGTGTCTGGAACTTCTTCTCTTAAACCTTCCTGTGGAGATGAGTCAGACTGATGTGATGGATTCCCAGTCTAACCCTCTGCCCGGAGGTCTGCAGCAAGAATTTGTAGAAAGCCTTTGACTCCTCAGTCCTAAGGTATTCATCTTAGTCCATGTTCTGTGGCTATAACCGAATCCCTGGGAATGGGTAATTTAAAAAAAAAGAAGAAGAAAAAGTTTATTTTTGCCAGGCAGGCATGATGATGCACACCTTTGATCCCAGCTACTCAAGAGGCTGAGGCTGGACAATCACAAATTCTAAGCCAGCCTCAGCAACTCAGCAAGACCCTCTCTCAAAGTAAAACATAGAAAGAGTTGGGGGACTTTGCTCAGTGGTAAAGCACCCCTGGGTCCAATCCCCAGTACCACAAACAATGAAGTTTTGAAGAGTTTTTTTTTTGACGGAGTCCTGGAGGCTGAGATGTTCCAGAGCGTGGCACTGGTGGTGGGAAGGAGGGTGCCTGGGCACGTGGGAAGGCCAGACAGGAGGGAAGCCTGGCTCTTAACACCTGCTCTGGCCAGTCCAGTCCTGCATGTCAGCCCTGACCCAGTCCTGTGAGGAAGCCCCATCCCAGAGAGCAGCATCAACCCAGCCTTGAGAGGCAATCCCAAGGCCTGTCCCCTCCTGAAGGCCCCCACTCTTAACAGCTTTCCATGGAGACAAAGCCCAGGTGTGATGGAAGTCAAGCCGTGTGAACACACAACTCTCCTACACACCCTGCGCCTGGCCACCTTCGATAGCCACAGTTGTTCCCTGTCCATGGTCAGTGAGGGCCAAGGGCAAGCAGAATGTCTGGGCACCACCCCCCCTTGTGGGGGGACAGCAGAGGCGAGTCTGAAGGCCAGCACACAGCACTGGACAAGAGCCACAGGGACACCGTGCCTGCTGTTCCTCTTCCTCTGAAACTCATTCCTGGCCTGAAGGTGGGTCTGTGGAGAGGGCTTTGGCCACCGAGCACAGGATGACAGTGGTGAACAGAAGGACCAACCTGTTGCTGTACGGCATTTCCGACGTTCTGAGAAGGAAGAGCAGTGTTCGGAAGACAGGATGTGGTCGGTGAAGTGCTGGTGAACCATGAGTGAGAGGGTGATACACTTTAGAGGGAGGCAGATCCTTTTCTTTTCAAATGTGAATTTTGAATCAGGCAGCAAAGCAACTGGGACCCTAAGACCAGGACGGGGAAGCTCTGTGTGCCTGCAGTCAGTGACAGCGCTCCTTCTTGCTCTCTTGCCTGCCTGCGCCAGGCTTTGGGGGAGTGCTGGTGCAGTGAGCACGAGCCCTGTGCCTGCACGACCCTCAGGCCCGTGTTGAGGCTCAGTCGACTTGGCTGGTGAGCAAAGCTTTTAGGATGAGACTGTGAGTCCTCAGAAGCTGGGGAGGCTCCTGGGACTTCTGTCCTGGTGCTTTAAACAGTCCTGAGCACTGCAAGCCTTCAGAGGACACTGAAGGGGCTCCATTTGCTTCCACCTGAGAGGTTACAGTGTATGAAACGAAAGGCCAGAATAAATAGAAGAGCTGCATTGACGGCATGATGTCCTTGTGTCCCTTGTGGAAGCCAAGTTACCTGGGGTATCCTCCACAGTTGGGGTACCTCTCAGGGCTGGGGCATCCTGCTGGAGACAGGGCACCCCTCGGGGCTGGGGTGTCCTTCTAGAGGCAGGGTACCCCTTGGGGTTGGGGCATCCTCCTGGAGACGGGAAACTCTTGGGGCTGGGGCATTCTGCTGGAGACAGGGCACCTCTTGGGGCTGGGGCATCCTGCTTGAGATGGGCACCCCTTGGGGCTGGGGTATCCTCCTGGAGTTGGGGCATTCTCCTGGAGCCAGAGCACCTCCAAAAGTTTGAAAACAAAGAGACCCAGTCCCCCTTAGAATCAAGCCTACAACCAGCTCAATGCCTCAAAGCACAGTTGCCCTGGACTCAGAGCTGTTGGGCCAGACTCTGCCCCTGAAGAGAAAGCCTGCTGGCCAAGTGGAAGCTGGTCAGCCATAGGTATGGCAGTCAAAGGCAGGCCACAAGAGTCCAGCCTGCTGGGACTATCAGAGCCCAGACCTGGCCTGAATCCCCAGGATGGACACACCCTGCTGTGGCCTGTGTCCAGGGTGGACCCCCAGCCTCACGCTATTCATGAAAGTCTTGTTGAATGAATCCTCTCACTCTAAGCCCAGACAAAAAATATTATGATTAAGGTTTTCTACTTAGTAGATGATGGATTATTATTCTGCAAGTGACAGAAAACCCAACTCAAAATACATGGGGTGGCCCAACATGGTGGGCACACATGTAATCCCATTAGCTCAGGAGCATGAGACCTGAGAATCCAGAGTTCAAAGCCAGCCTCAGCAATGATGAGGCGCTAAGCCACTCAAGTGAGACCCTGACTCTAAATAAAATACAAAATAGGGTTGGGATGTGGCTTAGTGGTCAAGTGCCCCTGAGCTCAATCCCAGTACCAAAAAATAAAAGGAAAGTGGCCATCCCTTTTTCTCCTGGCATACACCATCTTAGTGATGCAGTTGGTTCCCTACGAGCAATCCCTATCTGTTGCATGGCCTCAGCTCTCAGGTCCCATCTCCACCACCAGGCCTTCCCTCAAGGAGCATTGATGCACTGGAGCTGAGGGGTGGCCTCACCTGGCCTGCATTGAGGGACTGCACTGGGGAGCTTGCCCTCACACCGAGGGGAGGGGAGGCTGGCTGCACCCACAGGTGAGGAGAGAGACTGCGAGTGTGACCCTGATCCACCCTTGCTGTAGTGCATGGTACAGAGGTCCCTGGACATCTCAAACTGAGCTGAAATTCATCGCTGAATTCAGGGCAGACTAGAGGTGGGAGCAGGACCCAAGGTAAAACAAGCCTTGGACATACACCAGGGTACTGTCACAGACCCAATGGCCTCCGGAATGAAAATGCTGTGACTTCAGCAGGGCGAGCTCTGGCCACTGTGAGGATGCACATGCTCTGTATGCACCTGCATCCAGAGCTCACCTGAGAACCCGAAGGTCGTCCCAACAGCTTGAAGAGGTGGGACGATGGCCAGGCACCATCTCTGCCTGCAGAGATTGTTGCCAGCACACAAGACGGGCACCTAGAAGAGGATGTGTCCACCTTCACCAGGTCCTGATACTGCAAAGAGCCCAGCTACAACCTCCAGTGCGGACCTTAGTTCTCCACTCTCTGTGGCTCTGATTGGGGCACTCCTCCCACACTTCACAGAGTGCTGGCTGCTGGTCCTCCCATAAATCCAGTGGTCCTGCCTGAGGGTGACTGTTCTCGGGCCTCCATCTTCTCTTCTGGGTGGTTTTCCATGTAGTCAGGGAGTTGTATTTAAAGATATTACTGCATCAGCAGGCAGCAATGAGAGATGGCCATTTCCATGCTGGGCAGCTGGGCTCACTGCTGAGCCTCTTGCTTTTGCACCATCCCTGGTGCCCGTGGTCTCAGGGAACGAGTCAGCAGGGTCACAGGCCCAAGAACCCAGCATCTCTGGGTTCTCTGCTACAAGTTGGAATCGACAGATGCCCTGATTCCACTCTGCACCATGCCACATGGGCACAGTGCCCAGCACCATGGGAGCCCACTGCCTCCAGTGCCCTCTGCAGGATCCTCGCACAGCTCCAGGCCTCTCCGGAGCCAGCCTTCCTGCAGCAAGCACCAGACTCTGTTCTGAAGCAAGTGTCCTCCATGTTATGCGCCCAGCCAGTTCTTCCACTGCTGTTTCCTGATGACCTTGGGCCAGTGCTCATTCAGCAAGGTCGGCTGCCTTGCACCTCTCTCTGTCCCCAACCCCTGACTGAGATGGTGCCTGCAGTGTCTATGCAGAGAGCTGGTCAGCATCTCTTGGTTCCTCCAGGTCACCTCCAGTCACCTTCTCTCCTGCCTCTTCTCCCCTGGCTGCTCCCTGGGCACCTTCTGTTCTATTCTTATTGCGTCCACTATGTGTGGCTGTGTCACTCAGCTCTGCATCACTGTGACCAAAATACCCAACCAGAACAACTCAGAGGAGAAAAAATTCATTTTGAGCTCAGAGCTTCAGAGGTCTCAGTCTGTAGACAGCGACTCCATCACTCTGGGCCCAGGTGAGACAGAGCATCTGGCTGAAGGGCCTGGTAGAGGACGATGTGCAGCTCGTGGTGGCCAGGAAACAGAGAGAGGAGGAGAGCCAGAGGACAAGGATAATCCGCAAGGCACCCCTAGAGACCTGCCTACAGGGACCACTGGGTACAGTAGTCCTCTCAAATTATTAATCCACAAGGTGGATTAATCCACTGATTAGGTCACAGCTACCATGACCTGATCATTTCACCTCTGAGCACTCCTGCATTAACACAGGAGCCTTCAGGGACACCTCCCCTCCAAGCCCCCCTGGCTTCAGTTGGATAGCTGCAGGCTCCTCTTTGGGTAGTGAGTTGCCCTCTCTCTGCGTGTGCCCTGTGAGCTCTGCCCCTTGCCTCCCTCTGACCTCACCTAAGAGAGCAGCTAGGAAGGCGGAGCCATCTCATCCACTGTGACTTGATTTTCCTGAGGACTCAGGACCGTGTCTGGCCGTCCCATGCACATGCCCCATCTGCCTGGCCTGGGAAGTGGTGGAGGGGCCTTGGAGGGACATCACCTGTGCCTCTGCCTGGCCTGTGCTCTCCGCAGGCCTGACCTGCATGTCCGCCCAGGATGGCTGACCTCTGCCTGTGCCTGTTTTGCCCACGGTTCTGCATTTCTCGTGTGAACATTCACCGTGCGTGGCAGGACGTCTGCTTCAGGTGTGTTTCAGGGCATGGTCTTTCCCTGCCTTCCAGCGCCACCTGTTCTGAGGAAACCCTCCACAGGTAAACCTGAAGACCGTGGGTCAGGAGAGGAAGTCTGCAATTGGGTTTTGAGCCCTCAGTTCTCATAAACACACGGCCTCTGTTATAATGGATGGACGGTAAGAGCCCTCCCTAGCCGTCGTGCCACCTGGGTTCCCTTTGGTTACTGGGCTCTCTGAGCTGCTGAGCACCAGGAGAAAAACCAGGGCTCCCGAGGCAGTCGCCTACCTACCTGCAGCCTACAGTATGCGTCCATCCAGAGTGACCCGTGGGTCCAGATCACTGGGCACTGACCACAATGCCTCACTAGATGTGGATTCCTTTTTCTGTTTCTATTTTTGTTTTATTTTTTTTAGTTACAGATGGACACAATATCTTTATTTTGTTTATTTATTTTTATGTGGTGTGGTGGATCAAACCCAGTGCCTCACATGTGTGAGGCAAGTGTTCTGCCGCTGAGCCACAGCCACAGCCCCTAGAGGTGGATTCTGGAGGCTCACCCATGTGACCAAACGCCTGCGTCTAAGGCAGGTGGGGACTGAGGACAGCCTGGCTGTGCCTCTGCTCCTCTGGGGCCACGCTCTTCCAAAGCATCTTGGTGCTGCTCCCAGGGCAGGCCAGGAGCCTGAGAGTGGCACCCACTCTGTCTGCTGACGCGCTTCCTATGCCGAGGCCTCTGCAGGCTCACATTTCTAAGGAGGCTCACAGGGTCTTGGGCCCCTCCACAGGGATTTCCCCAGAGAGAACACCTTTCAGGGCCAAGGCAGCCTCGTGGCTGGCAGGACCCTTACCCCCAGGAAGCCAGCTCCTCTTGCCTTCCTGCCCCACCCACCCTGGCAGCCTCTACCCTGCTCTGTTACTGTATCTTGCTATTTCGAAACTATTAGGAGTGGATGCTCATGGTTGTGATTCCTGGCTCTACAGTCCCTGGGGACCTGCCAGACCTGGGCTGGGAGTCCAAATGCAACCTAGCACCCCCTGCAGACTACCTGGCTGTTCCCAGTTGAGGCTTTAAGGATGAAACGTCCACCTGCCGGGTCTGTGAACCCACCTTGGTTTGGCTGGGTCTGATGCCTAGGAGTACAGCAGTAATGGCAGGGTTGCCTGCTGCCCTTTCCCTCTGTCAGTGGCCTTGTTAGTGGATTGCTAATAGCAATGTCCCTGAACACAGGTGGCAGGGCCAGGCCAGGCCAGTGCCAGCGGCTCTTAGTCTAATTGGGGAAGGGGCACCAGGGTCAGGGAGTGCTTGGCCCCACCTGGGGAGGAGGCAGGAGGCAGGAGGCAGGAGGCACAACAGGCCCAAAGGACGTGGTGTGGGGTGGCACTGGCAGGCCAGGGTCAGTGCAGACATGCAGAGCTGGAGAGGGGCTCGGTGCAGTGCCATTCCCAGGCTGAGCAAGAGAAAAGATCCTCAACAAAGAGACAGCAAGGCAAGGCCTCCAGAGCCACACAGACTCCTGTGCTGCTCCATGGTGACCAGCACAGTCCATCCTGGAGCCCCCTGGTCCCCACTACATGGACGTGATGTCCCAGGGGGTGTAGGACTGTGGGTGAAGAGGACATGTGGGCTTTCTCCACCCTGAGTCAGGGATTGCCCATAGGATGTGCCCATTGAACTTGGCCTGAGTTGTCCCTCCCTCGAGTCACCAGGGAAGAGGACACCTAGGCCGCAGGTGGGCCTGCCTGTTCCTCCCAAGAACCCTGGAAGCTCCCAAGTCTCCAGGCTCATGCTTTTGTAAGGGCACACTTGGGACTTCTGGGCTTTGCTGCTCAGAACTGAGTGCGCACACGCCTTTGAACAGAGGCTAGCAGGGACATGCTTTGCTCACTTGGTTCTCAACTTCAGGCTTCAAAAGAAGTGGTTCAGAGTGCACTGATGAGCAGAGCCCTGAGGGGCACCAGGAGGCGTGGATGGTGCCAGGGCCAAGGCCAGCCAGCATGTACCACCTTCCAGCACCCCTGCTTCTGTCCTCTGTCCCATTAAACAGATAGGACCTCAACGAGCGTGGCAGTCTAGAAATAAGCGCGCGGCCTCCACTTTCAAGTTGCTTTTCACAGTCTCCCTCTGTCTTGCAGATTTTTTATTTAAGTTCCTGGTGATTGGAAATGCGGGGACTGGCAAATCTTGCTTACTTCATCAGTTTATTGAAAAAAAATGTAAGTAACGTCCCCAGGCCATGGTCAGGAGAGGATGCCTTTGTGCTCAGAGGTGCAAGCTTTAAAGGGCTTGGAGAGAAAGCTCTAGGGCCTCTGAGAACAGGGTGGTGTGCATTTCACCTAAAGCTGTGAGGTGAATAGGGCGGAGGGGACTTGCCTCCCGCAGCCCCTGACCTCAGTGTTGCTGACCAGATGGGGTGACCTCTTTCCCTAAAGGTCTAAAATGAAATGCTTTGTTTTTGCTTCTCCTTTTCAGTCAAAGATGACTCAAATCATACAATAGGAGTGGAATTTGGCTCAAAAATAATAAATGTTGGTGGTAAATACGTCAAGTTACAGATATGGGACACAGCGGGACAAGAACGATTCAGGTAGCTTTTCCTCTGATTTAATAAAGTCTTGGAAACTCGGGTGAAATGATCATGTTCTCTCCACGTACAGGCTCTTGCCCCATGTCCTCCCCTGCACTGCCTCCAGCTCTGCCTCTGGAAGCTCCCGCTGAAGGGGCTAGAGCCCAGAGGTCGAGGAGCCTCTAACTCGGCCAGCTCACTGCCGCAGGTCATGGCTGGAGCCATGTTTAGATGGGAATCTCAGCAAAGCCAGAGCACGTCCGCCTGTTGTTCCCTTCCTAGGTGGGGTTTTGAAAAGCTGCTTGGGGCTCTGCTCTGTTACACATGCAGGCCCAAGGTTGTGGCTAGATGCCTGCAGGGTGGGTGCTTGGCGGGCTGTCAAGAACCCGGGTGCAGGACTTGGGCCACGCTTGGTTGGGTTCCTACAGGTACACCAGATCAGAGCACACACTCAGTGTTGAGATTCAGGAAATAAAACTCACTCCACTACAAACCTTTAGCTTTTCATTAAGGTTGGTACATACTGTGCGTTAGTAATATTCAGAAATACCACAGTGTCCCCGCCATCACTGCTCCTGGATACCCTGGCTGAATGGTGGTCCCACCTGATGCAGCCTCCACCCCAGAGCCCCCAGGACATGAATGACCAGGAGTGCCTCTCAAGCAGGTAGGAAAGAGGCTGCTCTTCTGTGTGGCAGCCCCTCCTGGGAGTCCCAGAGAAGGCGGGGCTTGGAGACACCAGCTTCCAGACCCTGGAGAGATGCAGCCTCTGGGGTGAGAGTCTGAGGCTCTGCCTGGCAGGGCCGGCCCACTGCAGGAGAGCCCTGGCCTCCCCCTGTTTCCCCGCTGACTACTGGCAGCCAGCTGTGCTAGTACCAGGCCAAGAAAGGGTGACTGCAGGAAAATGGACAGGTTCGAGGGGTGTCGAGGCCCAGCACTGGCTTCCTGGTACAGCAGCCCCAGGCCCTCCAGGGATCAGAGTAAGGTTGGCAAGTCCTCCCCAGCCCTCTCCATCCCTGGCTCCTAACAGAAATGACCCGACAGAAGAAACGACCACTGAACACAGTACCAATGGTCAAAGAGCCCAAACAAAGAACATCAGCCGGGACTTTCTGGGAGAAGGGGGAGTCCCCAGAAATAAGAACAAAGAGTGCTGAACACATGTGAAGAGTGCCCTCGGGAGGTGTCCCTGAGTGGCCAGCCTCCCAGACAGTGAGGCAGCAGGGGTAGGGCAGAGTCAAGCCAGCCTCAGCGAAGGCCCAGGGCAGACTGCTCCAGGAGAGAGCCAGAGCCGCAGGAGAGCAACCACAGTCCAGGTCGCCAGCCCACTCCACAGCAGGGGATGGTGGGGAGGTCCAGAGCAGGGCAGGCTGAGGAGGGAACTCCCCAGAGCCAAGAGGAGAGTTGAAAGGGTCGGAAGTCAGAGCCGCACTGGGCCAAGTGCAGCACTGGGAGCTCCAAGGTGCTGAGGACCCAGTGAGATGAAGGTGAAAGCTGGCTGTGCAGTCAGAGGCCCAGGGTCCCTTCCCCAGCACCAGGGCGGGGTGGATGCCTTCAGAACTCAGAGGGGAAAGTTTCCAACCTAAAACCCTCACACAGCACAACTGGCAGGTCAGTGCGGGAGCAAGATGGTGGCCAGAAGGTGTGAGGAGGGGCAGAGGCCACTTCCCATGGCAAAGCCCAGGGACCCCAACCTGAGGAAGGCCCAGATGGTTGGCACACGCTGCCACCCAACATGAGACTACTGAGGCAGGAAGCACCAGCCCCAAGCATAAACCACTTCAGAGGCACTTTATAGAAATGAGCAGCAAATACCAGAAGAAAGAACCCTGAGACTCACAAGCCTGGGAGTTTGTGATCATCTCTTCTGTGGCCAGAGGAGTGTCCACTCACAGCTATGTCCTTTAACCACTTAACCAACTGTAAAAAAGGAAACCAAGTCCCAGGAGATTAGATCAGGGGGGTGACTGGACCCAGGCTGGGAGAGGCTGCTTCCCAGGCCCGCACTACCCCTGAGGGGGCAGGCACCCTGCCCCCCTGCCATCCACGCAGCTGTGCTGCTCTGGGGAAGACACCCTGCCCATCCCAGCCTGACATCCTCCCATTGATTGCATGACATGATTCCCGGAGGATGACACATGTGTTCACACCTCCAGAGTCGTGCTCTTTGACACCAGGCCTGTCTCTTTTGGGGTTCACAAAGCAAGCCCGAGGGTCTGGGGAGGTGGTGCTGGGCAGTGGAGGGTCTTAGTGGTTGAGTTAGAGCTGCTGTTGTCCTTTCAGGTCTGTGACAAGGAGCTATTACAGAGGTGCAGCTGGTGCGCTCCTCGTCTATGATATCACCAGGTAATGCCAGCTCCCCTGAGGCGGGCATTGGTGCCCTATGTCCCCGGGGCTGGCCTTGGCCAGATGCCCAAGGACAGGTGCTTTGTGGGGTCTTGGAGGTCTTTGAGAAACATTGGGAGGCTTCTGTAGATGAAGCCCCTGGTGCCGGATGCTCTCCTGCAGACCCACAGAGCTCTCCATTAGCATTATCAGAAGTGACCCAGGGAGGTGGGGACACAGCTCTGGCTCAGGCTGCTTGTGTCCTGGCCCAGCTGCCCTATGTGTGACCTCACAGGCCAAGACTTGGCTTCCTGGGTTCCTTGCCTGTAGGTGCGTGTGATGGGGACCACATGGTCCTCACAAGGCTGTCGGAGGGTTTGATCGGTTTACGACACAAACAGGGTAACCCTTGGACACATGTGGCAATTCCATTGAGACACAGATTAAAAATTCATTTCCCTGGTTGCACTGGCCACATTTCAAGTGCTGATGTGTCTGTGGCATCAGACAGCACAACATATAGAGGGCACCTGTCCTTGCGGAAATCCCATGCACCATGCTGATCCCGGGATTCAGGCCTAGCTCAGACTCAGGGTGCAGAGGCCACCTGCGAGCGTCCTTCTGAGTAGGAACCTGTCCAGGGATGGAGTGTCACATGGCTGCCCCTCTCTGGCCTCCGAGGCGTGAGGGCATCAGGCTGCAGATGCACCTGCCCTTAGCTGTAGGAGGGGAGAAAGTGGGTCTAAGTGGGCCCTGAGTGGACGGCCTGGCCACGGCCTGCCTGCAGGGGCTGTGGGGTGGTGCTGTGCATCTAGGGCTCCTGAGGGCAGAGGAGGGGGTAGCAGTTGTTCCTACACAGTCTCTAGCAGAATCCACCTGCTGGACTCCCAGGAGCAGAGCGCAGCACAGGCAGGACGGTTGATGGAGGGGTGCCCAGCTGCCCAGCGGTCAGGCACCAGGCTCTCGCACCCTCTGTGCTTCTGAAGAGTCAGGGCTCCTCCTCCTGAGCCCTGGTAGCTTGGGTACATTCAGGTTCCCCAGGGGACCCTAAGGCCGTTACCCGGCATATTGCTGAGCAGTGGAGTAGGACGAGCGGCTGGAAAGATTGCTGGTCTTATAAAATACATGTACCATTTTCACAATCTTGTGTCATGCAGCCGAGAAACCTACAATGCGCTTACTAATTGGTTAACAGATGCCAGAATGCTGGCGAGTCAGAGCATCGTGATCCTCCTCTGCGGGAACAAGAAGGACCTGGACACTGACCGGGAAGTCACCTTCCTAGAGGCCTCCAGGTTCGCGCAAGAGAATGGCAAGTCTCTTCCCCCCCGTGGTTCTCGGTGTGGACATGGGTGCCATGCTGGTACTCTGCAGGAGGGTCAAGGTTAGGCTGCGTTTGGGAAAGCAGAACTCCCACGGGGGTGTGAGCTCAGTCAGCGTGGTCATGCAGCGCACCCTGCCCCAGAGCCCAGGGCCCCAGAGCCACCACGCTGATGGAAGCACCTGTAACACTTTGCAAAGTGTCTTCCGCCCTGGGCTCAGAGTCAGCACTCTAACTTGTGTCTTTGTGCATGGAAAGGAAGCCTCAGACCCACTTCTGGCCAACTGGCTGTGCTTCCCGTAGACCATCAGAGCCACTTGGTACAGATGGCTTTGACACCTCTGAACTGCCAGATAGGACACACAAGACCACCACATAGCACAGGTGGCTGCTCATGGGTAACAGGATGGAGCAAATGCAGACGTTTTAGGTAACTTGAACTGTGAGTGCCAATCAACAACTAGAATATCCTAAAATCAGGTTTGCTTGGTCTCTAGGCCCCAAACAGTGTTCCTGCAGCTCTGCGGGTTTTTTGCTAAGAAAGTAAATGTCAGAGACGCACGTAAGCCATAGCGAAGGAGCAGTATCCTGTGCCGGGAGGAAGCAGAGGGGGCCTTCACCTCAGGGGCAGGAACACACCTCCTGCTGGGCTCTGGGTGGCTCTGGGGGTGGGGCCACAGTGCACACTGTGGCCCCTCGCAGTGTAGTCCCCTAGCGGGCAGATACTTGCAGGTCCTGTTCCTGGTGAAACAGGTTATTTGGAGAAGGACATTGAGGTTTCCCGTGCACTGGGGGTAGGGACCGTTCCTGCCTCCTTCTTGATTGTCATTGGCACAGGGAGCCTGTTTACAGTTTCATCCATCTCCCCAACGGGTCAGGACCAGCCAAGACAATAGCTAATGTTTGAAAAACATTAGACACCTCCAACATTTTTCAGTTTTGATTTTGTGTTTATGTGTTTGGGGGTCTTCTGTGGAGCTGGGGATTAGATCGAAGGCCTTGCACGTGCTGGGCAAGCACTCTAGAGCCTGGTCACATCCCCAGCAGACCCCAAATCTTTTTTTTTTTTTTTTGAGATGGGGTCTTACTAATCCTGTTAACATTTTATTAAAGCATGTTGACATATATTGATTTTATTTTTTCAGAAATAGATGGCTATAGGTCATGAATTGGGCCTTCCTGACATTCTGAGAACACTAAGCAGCCTGTTAGAGATTGACAAATGCGATCACCGTCTAAATACACCGTGTCTTGTTTGACATCACTTTCAGAGCTAATGTTCCTGGAGACAAGTGCACTGACTGGGGAGAACGTGGAAGAGGCATTTGTGCAGTGTGCACGAAAAATACTCAACAGAATCGAGTTAGGTAAAGCGCCCTTGGCAGGCATGGCCCTCCTACTTGCTCTTCCTGCTGGCTCTGCAAGGTCCCCTTCTTGCGTGGTGACTGGGCAGAGCAGATTCTCTCTGTACCCACTGAATTAAAATCTCCACTTAGGGTCCAAAGGGCCCATGGCAGAGATGCAAGCCCCAGGCCCAAGGGTGGTGGGCCTGCCTGACCCCAGGGCAGCATCTCCAAGGTCTCTTCAACAGCTTGCTCGTTCTCTCATGGCGTTGGGGCTACAGGATGCTGTGGGAATGGCAGACACTTATATAGTCACTCCAGGCCCAATGCAGGCAGGGACAAAGTCCTCTGTCAGACTGGGTTCTTACTGTCACCAGATGATGCCAGGGCAGTAGGAAGGAAGTCGAGATCACCCAGGCAGGCTTCCAAGCAGATGCCGAGTGGGGCGTGTGCAGCTATAGGGCAGCAGTAAGCCCAGGGACATGAGGGAGGGAGGCAGGGGCAGAGAAGCCAGGAGGCAGGACTGGCCTGCAATCCTTGTGAGGCCAGGAGCTGCCTCTCAAAACTCAGGGATTCCAGCCTGGCTGTGCAGCAGCCACCCGGAGTGCTGCAGAAGCCCTTACCCTGGCCATGTCTGGAGCTGCTGGACCAGGGCTAGAGCTGTCCTGAGACTGACATCCACCCAGGAGGAGAAGCTTTGTGGGAGGACAGGCAGGGTGCCATCAGGGTGACTGAGGTGATCACACAGGGGCTCCGGGAGGACAGCTGGAGGAGAGACAGCACTCAGGGACCATCCAAGCACAGGACAGTTGGCAAGCTCGAGCCAGGATGGAAGCAAGGAAGGGAGATGAGCCCAGACATAGTGGCAACAGCACCAATGGGCTAGTGGACGGTGTCACCAAGAATGTGTCAGTGCCCCTGGGCAGGGGAACCTCAGAGGTGGGATCTTCTCTTCAGTGTCAGGAGGCCCAAACAAAACTGAGCAATGGCAGCACAGGTTTAGTCCATGGCCAAAGTGTGGAGCAAGGGACCCCAGCCCAGTCATCTCCTCAGCCAAGTGGAAGAACAGACGCAGGATGGGGACAGTGGGAAGCTCAGCCTAAGCCATCTTCTCAGCCCAGGTGGAGGTGCAGATGTGGGATGGGGACACGCATGTGAGCTACACTGCCCCATGTACATCACCTTGCACATCGTGCACACACAGGGACACGTGTGTGAGCTACACTACTCCATGTGCATCATCTTGTACATCATGCATGCACATGGACAAGCATGTAAGCTGCACTGCTCCATGTACATCACCATGCACATCGTGCACATACAGAGACACACGTGTGAGCTGCACTGCTCCATGTACATCACCATGCACATAGTTCACACATTGGGACACACCTGTGAGCTGCACTGCTCCATGTACATCACCATGCACATAGTGCACACACTGGGACACACCTGTGAGCTGCACTGCTCCATGTACATCACTATGCACATCGTGCACACATATGGACAAGCGTGTGAGCTGCATTGCTGCTTGTACATCACCTTGCACATCATGTACACACAGGGACACACATGTGAGCTGCACTGCTCCTTGTACATCACCTTGCACATCATGTGCACAGAGACACACGTGTGAGCTACACTGCCCCATGTACATCACCATGCACATCGTGCACACACAGGGACACATATGTGAGCTGCACTGCTCCATGTACATCACCTTGCACATTGTGTGCACAGGGACATGCATGTGAGCTGCACTGTTCCATGTACATCACCTTGCACATTGTGTGCACAGGGACACATGTGTGAGCTGCACTGCTCCATGTACATCACCATGCACATCATGCATGCAAAGGGACACACGTGTGAGCTGCACTGCTCCATGTACATCACCTTGCACATTGTGCACACAGAGACACACGTGTGAGCTGCACTGCTCCTTATACATCACCTTGCACATCGTGCACACACAGGGACACACATGTGAGCTGCACCGCTCCAAGTAAACATCGTGCATGCACAGGGACACACATGTGAGCTGCCCTGCTCCACGTGCACATCATGCACACACAGGGACAGGCGTGTCAGATGCACTGATCCACATGCATCACCAAGATCTGTGGTACCAGCCTATTTTAGAGGTTTGGTCATGCCAGTACCTGCTATTCATGAGCTCTTGCACACTGGTCTGAAAGCACCAAGAGTGTGTGATTCCAGTCTCGTGCAACGTGCTGTTTAGGCAGGGGCTGTGGCACCTCCTGTCAGAAGGTGCCTCACTATGCTGTGTCCTGGGGTGTTATATTATCTGAGTTGGGTTTTTGCCAGTTTAAAAGTAGACAGTGGCATCTTAGTAATTCAGTTTTAAATTGACTTTATTTTGCATACATAATATATCCATGTAATTCCAAATTCAGGTGGTACAAGAGTACAAGCAGAAGGGGTCTTCCACACTACCTCTACTATTCCCTGACATGGGGGCATGGGGCAGCCACTTTGTTCCCAGTCCTCTGTGTCCTGGAGGTGGTTAATGCATATGCGTGCTAACATACACGTTTTTCCTCTTTCCTGGAAAGGGGGCACATGTTCATGGTGTTCCACACTTTTTTCTTTTTTTTTAAAAAACACCATTTCTAGTTCCCTATACGCATGAACTTACAATCAATCTAGTTGATTTTGATTGTCATCAAAATACTTCACTTTACAATTCTATTTTTTTTAAGAGAGAGAGAGAATTTTAATATTTATTTTTTAGTTTTCGGCGGACACAACATCTTTGTTTGTATGTGGTGCTGAGGATCGAACCCGGGCCGCACGCATGCCAGGCGAGCGCGCTACCGCTTGAGCCACATCCCCAGCCCTGTTGCACACTTTTTTCACATAATTTGGGGATCATGGGATAACAACAATGCTTTTTAAAGAGATGTGCTTGTCCCATAGGTGAGCTGGACCCAGAAAGGATGGGCTCAGGCATCCAGTACGGAGACGCCGCCCTAAGACAGCTACGGTCCCCACGCCGCACTCAGGCCACGAGTGTGCAGGAGTGTGGCTGTTAGAGCCGTTACACAGGTGGGTGTGCCAGCTCCCTGAGCCCCCTGCCGCCTGCAACAGGAGGGCCGCAGAGCTTCAGTAGGAAAGGAGGCACCGCGTTAGCCACAGTCCGTGCTCAGAAGCTCCCAGGCCCTTCAGAGGACGGCAGGGCACATGGGGACGGGAGTGGCCGAAGCCCACCCACCCTGGTGCCTGTGGAGGCACTCCTTGGTTTCTCGCATCTCCACGTGGCACCTGTGGCTCCAGCCCAAGGCCTGCTCATAAAGCAGCGTGTCGCCACCGACTTCAAAGCTCCTTCTCTGGCCACTGCCATGGTCAGCTCTGCCCAGTGGACATAATGTTAGTCAAGAGGAAGTGTACCTAGTTCCTCCAGCACCCAGCAGATGTATTTCTGTATTTGTAGGTGTGCCTGTTCCCAATGGCTCTGTTTTTCAAGTGTCTGCGTGGTGTTGGGACAGTGGCTGGAGCTTGGAGAATCTGCAGCTTTTCCACCTCTTCTCTGCGCAGAAGTAGATTCTTATGGGGACGCTACTCCAGCTGGCGGAGGCAGCCCAGGAGCCACGTAATAAACCTGATGTGAGGGACGACACCGGCTGATGTGTACGCGCATGTGACTTTCCTGTTCCACTTCCCCCGCCTTGTCCGAGAGCACACACGCTATGCCGTGTGGGCCCCGTCCATCTCCCCAGCATGTTCCTTGAGTGTGATAGGATAGGAATGGTGCTCTAAATGCAGTTGGATATTTCTTTAACCACAGGCACAGAGATTCATGTTGGTGTACTTGTGACCAACGTGCAAGGGCCCTGGCACCGGCACCCAGGGTCCCACTTATTCAGCCGCACTTACCACACTCCACCGTACACGCCCCACACTTGAGATGCTGGAGCAGTCGCCCTTCACCAGCGACCCGAAATGAAATAAAAACTGGTGTTTGGTGAACTGGCACTGTCCTGCTCCATGGGCTTCAGGGCTTCTCCCTGAGGCCAGGCCAGGGGCTGTGTCCCACCCAGCAGACAAAACCTGCCACTCTCCCTGCTGTCCCTTGCTGGTCAGTCTGGTCTTCCTGCTAGGAAGACCACTGGAGTCCAGCCTCAGGACACCCTGCCTCTACCTCAAATCTTTTGTGTTGTGTTCTGTTTTGGTTTTTTACTTCCTTTATACTGAAGCCCAGGGTGCTCTACCACTGAGCTACATCCCAGCCTTTCTTATTTTGAGACAGTTTCCCAGGCTCACCTTAAACTTTAAATCCTCCTGCCTCAGCCTCCCAAGTAGCTGGGATTACAGACGTGCACCACTATGCCCAGCCTCATCCTCATTATTTACTTTTTTTTTTTTTAATATATTTTGGTACCAGAGATTGAACTCAGGGGCACTTGACCACTAAGCCACATCCCCAGCCCTTTTTTGGTATTTTATTTAAGACAGGGCCTCACTGAGTTGCTTAGGGCCTTGCTAAGTTGCTGAGCTGGCTTTGAAATTGTGATCCTCCTGCCTCAGCCACCCAAGTCACTGGGATTACAGGTGTGCTCCACTGAGCCCAGCTATTTATTTTTAATTATTGTATTTATCTGCCTATTTAGCAATACTGAGGACCGAACCCAGGGCACTCCATCACTGAGCCTCATCCCCAGCCCTTATTTTTATTGAGATAGGATCTGCTAAGTTAATGAGGCTCATCTTGAACTTTTGCCCTCCTACTTGGCCACCTGAGTCAATGGGCCATTGATGTGCCCCCTCCCACCTGCATGTTGTGTTCCTTTTCTAGAGACCCACAGACTCTAGTTCATGTCATAAGGGTCATACTTATTAAGAAAGCCTTCTGAATCTTTGCTGGTGGCTTGATGTATGCTGTGGTTACCAGGCTGGCCTGGATTTGATCCAGCAAGGCCTAGCGGGTGTGAGGCGGGGACACCTATTATGTTACAGAGACTGTCCTCATTCTTAAAAATACCAATGCAAAAAATAGATAAAGATCTTTCTCTAAGGTTGAAATAGGTATTATTTAAGTCAGAGAAGTTAAAAAACATTCTTCACACAGGTGTGGTAAACACATCTTTGATCCTGCTACCCAGGAGGCTGAGACAGGAGGATCACAGTTTAAGGCCAGTCTCAGAACTTAGCAAGAACCCGTCTCAGTAAAAAATAAAAAGTGCAAGGGATGTGGCTCGGTGGTAGAGCACCCAAGTTCAGTCCCTGGTGCAAAAATAAGAAGCATTCTTACCATATGTGCCTTTCCACTGGGACTTTTTAATTATGGACCATAAATTTAACTTTAATTTAGAAGCTTCCCAGTGCTTATTCTCTTTTAATCAATAAATAAGCACAAAGACACAAACTCTGGGAAGTTATTTGACTAAAAAAATCAGTATGTATCTGTTTTAGTTTTTTTGGTTTTTTTCCCTCAATTCCTTATTATTTTACTTTGAAAAATGATTCTGAAGCAAATTCTCAAACTGGACCATGCTCCAGTGTCTCACACGGAATGGTGTCGCCCACTACCCTGAGGGTCAGCTCTTCATGGGAGGGGAGGAGCTGTCGCATTCACAGCAGGGTTTAGGACAGCGCTGGGCTGTTTGCAACCCTTAATGCAGCGGCAGAGGAGGGGTCTGCTGGGGAGCAGACCCAGTACCCTTCCTGAGGCTGCTGCCCTGGAGGACACCCGGTCACGTCTTCAAGGAAGCGTGTGTAGATTCTGGAATGGCAGTTTCCAGTCTTGCAAAAGCAAGGCTGTAGCATTGCTTACACTGGTGGTCACAGCCCTTCTGCAGCCTGGCTCTCTCATGAGAGCTGGATGTCACAGCTGGAGACATAGCTGTGGCTTCTAGAAGACCCCCAGGGGAAGAACCCAGTGCCCAGCAGGTCAGTGGTGAACTCAGACAGGAATGATGGGAGCGCTGGGGCAGCCGGGTGGGAGCTCACATTCAGCATCTCTGGGCTTTTCTTTCTTGGGGGGAACAGTTAGAGGGGCCTCGAGGGGCCTGTGAGCTTTTAATGATTGTGTGCCAGTTATCAGGCAACTCTTTCCTGATCCATCTTAGAATTTCAGGGGAATTTATCGAAAACACTGGACTTGACAGCCCAGGCCGGAGAGACCAAAGGGCACAAAGTGACGGCCAGGGAAGCTTTGGTTCTCCTTTTGGCGCACTGGTCTTCCTCCATGTTTCATCATGGAGATCTTCGATATCCACCTGTGGGGATAAAGCAGCTGTTCAGTCACATAGCTGTCTACAGGACTCCAATTTACCCTTCCAACTTCACCTGCTTCATATGCTGTGGTAGTTGGAAACATTGGAGGTATTCCAAATTCCTCTGGAAAATGGTTTCCATCTTAAGAAGTCCCTTGCCATTGGGAACTTGGAAGGCAAAGATGGTGATATCTTTTCTCATCTTGCCATTACAGTTGGTTTTTCTCTTGTGAAGTCCTGGGGCCGTCCCAGCATGTGGTTGGTGGTTCCTAGAGGGCTGTCCCCTGGCCCTGGGCAGCCATGCCCCAGCAGGGCCCCAGGACCAGCCTGCCCCCTCAGCCAGGCACAGCTGCTGGATTTCTCAGCATGGGGACATGAGGTGGATCTCGTTCAGCTTGTCTCCGTGGTCTGGACTGTACTTTGAGGCCTGTATTTTATGGGAGGACACATTTGGTTCCGCTGCTTGTGTACCTGCACTGATGGAGTCTAAGCAGGGCTAGGCTAGTGTCTATCAATTCAATGAAGGTTAATAACACTTCTAAATGGAATTTTGAAACAGAATTTGACAAGCTCATCCTGAGAGCCACATAAAAGTAAATAACTAAATGCTTGGCACAGTGACACAGCCTGTGGCCTCAGCAACTAGCCAGATCCTGTCTCAAAAAACAGAAGGGGGTGTCGCTCAGGACAAGGTGCCCTGGGTTCAGTCCCCACACCACAAAAAGGAAAGGCCCAGGAAATGGGAAGGTGGGGGACTGCGGACACAGACATGCTGCCAAGCCACAGGCAGGGGACACCACAGAAGCACTTAGAGCTGCCATCTGTCCCCCACTGGGGGGCAGAGGAGGGACAGAGGAGCTCCTCTGGAGGGTTTCCAGAGGCTGGTGGAAGCACACAGTGGGCGTGGAGGGGAGGGGAGTGGCAGTGAGAATCCCTCTTTGGTGGCTGATTTGTATCCTGTTTAATTTGATGTTCTTGTTTTGGCAACCAGTTGATATGGTGAGGTTCAGGCCCCAAGTTCCAATCTGCCTCCCTATTGGCAATTCCCATGCCTGATAGTAGGATGTGGAACCACCTGGGCCAATCGGGCCTGGGAAGAGGTCGCCATGGGCTCAGTTCCTAGCCGTCTTTGGCTTGCTGCTTAGGGTCAGTTCCACAGATGAGTGTTGTGCACAAGGTGAGTGGGCCAGCGGCCCAGGAGTTCCTAAGTAACTCTGGGAGCAGGGTGAAGGGCTGCACACCTATAATCCCACTGACTGGAGGCTGAGACAACAGGACCTCAAGTTCAAGGCCAGCCTGGGTGACACAGTGAGACCCTGAATTGAAATTAAAACTGAAGGGCTGGAGATGTAGCTCTGGTAGAGCACCCTGAGACCTCCACCCTCCCTAGTGCTACAAAAAAAAAAAAAAAAAACTGGCAGAGTACTTCCCCAGCTCTCCCTGCCCCTCTCCCCAGCACTGGCCGGTTCCTTTCTGATCCTGCAGCCTGGAACTGCCCACTGCTGGACCTGGGTTGCCCCTCAATAGGGAAGAGAGCCGTTCCACCCAGCCTCAGGCTGGTGGTGCCTCAGCTCCAATGAGGAGAGATGTTGGGTCTCCCCCACCCCATGCCTTCTTCAGATTCCTGCTGCCAAACGGTGTCTCCTAGTATCTTCAGCCTGAAAAATGAAGAACCAGACAAAAAGGGGGCCATCCCCACTCTACAAGCTGCAGATGTCCATCTCCTGCCTCTGTGTGGAAGCTATTGGGTCTGCACATCATGCTCCTTCTGTGCTTGGCCATGAGGAGCTCAGGTCAGGAGGACAGGAGAAGAAGGCTATGTAGGCTCAGGGTGGAACACCAGGGGAAGGTGGCTCTGCAGGCTGTCCTCCCTGGCTTGAGATGCGCCTGGTCAGTGTTCCGTAGCTGTGTTCAGTGACACTCTAGCACAAAACGTGCTTGCCCATCTCATCTGGAACCAGAGACTTTGCTAAAGACAAAGTGGAAAACACTGCAGGGTGTGTATAACAGTAAAACATATTAGTGCAAAGTCAGGGCTCCCAGGCCGAGCTCGCAGAGGCCGCCTGGCTCCCCCAAAAGGGAGCTGTGTCTAGAACCGTGCAGGGAGTCCTGTTCCCACCTGACATCGTGGGCACTCTGTGGCACTGACACTTTCTTGACTTCCAGACACCAGGGCCACTGAGCCTGTGTTCGGCACACAGCTCTCTTGGACCCCAGCGCATCTGCTGGACTTCCATGGAGGATGCAGGCACCAGCACAGTGCTTGCTCTTCCAGCCACAAACGCACCAACCAGAACTGCTTCTCAGAAACAAGAAGGCTCAGATAAATGCTACATGAAATGTGAGCTGAAACCACAGTTCTTAGGAAAGACAACCCCAAGTCCTCGCTGCCCAGTCCGCAGTCCAGGGGCTGCCTGTGATCTGCAAAAGTCTGAAGTGAACCCAGTGCTTGCCAACATGAAGGCTCTCAGACCAGCCATGCTAAAGGGAAAGACGGGAGGAGGGCACCCAGCACCTGCATCCCAAGAGGAGGCTCTGAAGGGGCGAGGTTGGTCCAGCACTACCCTGGATACAGGCCGGGTGTTGGGCATACTCACTCCTGGTAACTCTAGTCACTCTAGCACACAAAAACCCACCCCTGGTGCAAAACTTCTGCTTGACCAGGTCATATTTTCAGGACCATTTTTCATGCAGACTGACCAGACTCCAGAGCAAGGATCTTCTATTGTCAGGTGCTGGCCCTTGGAAGCCAAACTACTCTGTGGTCAGGCCATTGGCAGCAGCCCAGTGTTGCTACTCCACACTGAAGTGTCAGCCACCAGGAAACCACTCTGGTGTGCTCTGCCCTCCCCTTCATTGCTGACACTTTCAGGTGTCTTAAGTGCCCCGAACTCCAACTCCACAGGTACAGCTAAAGTACCATGGCCAAGGCTGTTCCTAACTGCAGATTTAGCAGTCACGGCTTCTGCTAGCTGACAGCCCAGGCTGGCGCTCTTCCCTACAGCCTCACAAGCTCTGTCCCATGAACTCAGGCCTGGGACCTGCTCGACACTGGAGGTACTGACCACTGGTCTCTGGGGTGGGTGTGTGCTGGCCTCCCCCAGAGCATGACCCAGTCATCACTGGAGCTGCACAAAGGCGCTCAGGAACTGGGTCGGGTGCACCATCAGGGCACTAGGAGCCAGACAGCTCCAACCAGGGCAGTCAGATGCCCAAGGATGCGTTGGCCCAGCAGAGGGCTGGGTGTTATTGCTCCAATATTCCATGACTGGCTTCGGTGTAAAAGTTAAAAAAAAAACAAGTTGGTTTATGGCAAATTGTTTTAATAAGAACTTAAAGCCAAAATTTTAAAAAGACTTTATGTAGCATTTAAATAACACTGGATTCCAACCAGTTCTACTTTTCCAACCTGAAGGCAGCTTTACACTATCTCCCTGTCTTGCAACATGTCCTAAGAATTAGGAACATGACCACCACCACATCAGTTCCCAGTAAAAGAAGAAAGTAGGAATGTCACATTGTTACAATTTTTAAAAATTCATAGGCTCAAAAGGTAACTGTGCCCTTGAGAAAAGGGAAGAGGAGGATCTCGACCATCGAGGGCTCAGACAGGAGGGACCACAGCTACCACACTCAGCCACTGGTTGTTCATGCACATGAGAAGTCCCTTAACTACCTTGTCCATCCATCTTCACTTATAAAGAAGGGAGACTTGCCAATCTGCCTTCCAGGCCTGGAGTCGGGGAAAGCGCACAGACAAGTGTGTTTCCTAGACATCCGGCAGACACAAGCTGGAGGAGTAGGGTGCCAGGTGCCATGCCTGGCTGACTTTCCAACACAGTCAGATGCAACATGATGCTCAGCCAGTGGGTGAAACCACCTGAGCCACACCGTCACCATGCCAGGGTTATGTGACCCACAGGTTCCCACAGCATTTGAAGATGTGCGACTGGTTAAATCAAAGTTCACTAGAACTCATAGCCAGGGTGTCAGACACCATGTAGAACTTCTTCTTGGTAAGCACACTCCTCCACGACAAGGCACGCTCTCCATACAGGACTCACCTCAGGACCACAGCACTCAGGAGGCTCTAAGAGGCACTTTCATGGCTCGACACAGTGACAAGATGGTGAATTTATGTGGAGTGAGACCAGTCTGTGTGCTAAGAGCCAGCGGACTTGAGAGACCCTGAGTGAAAACCCAGGCATGTCAAGCCTCAAGTCCAACACCAACTTTCCACTGACGCCCGCAGGGGCTAAGCTGCAGGACCTGCTCGTTCCCCTAGAGCACCTGCCCTCGTCCTTCCTGGACAGGCCTCGTCAGCAGGGAGACCCACCCAGCACCTGAGAAATCAGTGTGAAGACCATTTTCCATCCTAGAGGCAAATGCACAAAAGGATCAGCCCTGCTGAGACACAGCTGCATGCGCTCAGGCCCCCAAGCTCCTGTAAGGTGTAGGTAAGATCTGCTGGCCAGGAGCCAAACACAATCAGTTCAACCTGAAGCAGGAACACCACAAACCACCAAGACCAAGTTCTGCAGAAGGAAGAGTGGAGAAGGCAGGTGGGCAGTGTCTCTGAGAGTGTCTCAGTTCATTCCATGTGATTCCAGGGCACGCATTCTACATGTCCTGCCAGCTGCTGCAGAAGAGGCTAGAGTCCACAGCCTGTAACCGTGGCCAGCTATATCTTATATGTTCTGAAGAGAAATGCTGTAATTAAAGAGAGGTGAACTGGCTCACAGCAACTGCATAACCACCTACACACAGTGGCCGCGCTGTGTCTACTGGAATGTGTGTGGCTATTAAACTGCTGAGGGAGCGCCCAGGAGATCATCCAGAGAAGCCAGGCCTCGCCAGCCCAATCCTTGAACACACGACCCGTGTGAAGGTTGGTGTGAGCTGAAACACAAGCACCTCTGTACCTGCAGTAGCCATCACAGCCCTGCTTCACCACAGATGGATGCTAGATCCTGGGGAGAACTGGGCCCGAGGCCACGGGGAGTGATACTTGCTGGATACTCTCTCACAAAGGAAACCACATGTGTCAGTAAACACAAATCTCGTGCAGGACGGGGACCTCACAAGTGTGAGTTGGAGGCCCCTAAGGTGGGTGACACAGCCCACCTGTGCCACCTAGAGGGGGACGGAAGCCTCATAGTTGTTTAAAGGCATCTGGTGTCAGTACCTCAAAGGAAAGATGCTCACAGACACAACTCTAACAAGAATACCAGGGGCCTGGGGCTTGTCTTCACAGGTAACCAAGTGTCTATGGCTTCAGCTTTCTGCCCTACTGCTGACGTAGGTGATGAGATTCACGACAGGACAGCCTTTAGCTGTTCTCCGAGAGGCCCTGCATGGTCAAGGTCTCTCGGCCAGATCCGGGTCACAGACAGACTGGCCCCTGGGGAGCTCTAGGCCCTTGCTGAGAAGCAGCGCATGTACTCCGTCACCCAGGGGTTCTCTGCAGAGGGGGCCCTCGCTGTCCTGCCCCTCTGCACCTCCACCGAGTGCGCACGCTGCCGCTGAGCAGCCAGCTTCCTCTTCTCCTCCTGCCTCCTGCTCCTGGCCCGCAGCGCCGACTCGTGAATCTAGGGAGGAGAAACACAGCAGTGAGTCCACTCTGCGCTCATCATCAAGAATGCCTGCCAATGGGCCTTCTGCAAACCTGAGCTCCCCCAGGAACACGCACACCAGATGCCTGCGACACAATGCTGGGCAACAGAAGACTAAACCCTGAGTAGAACCAGGGAGCAGCAGGGTCAGCTCTGCATCTGCTGGGAGGGACCCACCTTCTAAACCAGCACCTGGAAACGCCCAGGACTTTCACCAGGTGTCACCCTTCAATGGCAAAGCCTGTTAAAATCAGCCCCAGGGACTGAGGTCCTTGGAAAAACAGCCTAGTGGCCTCAAATTTCACTCCCAATGCCAGCATCTGCTGGGCCCAGAGTTCAGGGAAGCTGTGTAGAATGGCCATCAGCAGGCAGCTCCTGTCCTCTCCTGAGCCACCCTGCTCCAGCTGTCACAGCATCAGTGCTGCCAAGGGACTCACCATGAGATGCTTCAGGTCCTGACAGAGCACAGACAGGGCCTCGTCAGAGGACCAGAGGCCCTGGGAGAAAATGCATCCCTCCTGGACAAGCAGGAGAGGGGCCTGGAAGACATCTGGGAAGCAGGCCACCAAGCAGCCCTGGACGCCAGCTTGTCGAAGCCAAAGAGAACAGCCTTCACAAGGGCAGCGGCAAGTCCAGGCCTGCTGCACTCCTCTCTGCACCCCTGACCCCTGGGAGCTCTAGAGCCACACAGCCAGGCCCACTCTCCCTTGGTGTGTGTCAGTAAACCCATCAGGTGCCAGCCAACGCCAAGCACAAACCCCTGCTGCCCAAGTAGCGGCATCCAGAGCCTCCTGCTGGTAACCAGCCCTGGTTCTGGGCTTTCCTGACCTCCACCCCACCACAGGATCTTGCAGGCCCAGTGCATCCCAATGGTTTCCAGGGAAGAACAGAAAGGCAGGCCCGCACCTCATGCACCGATGCAGAGGCACAGACGTTGTGGGTCTTCTGGCTTCCGGTGTCTGTCTGTCTCTCTCCCCAGCCGTAAAGAGCAAATGGGTGCTTGTTTTCTTTTATTTTAGCGGATGATCTTTGGGGGCTTCTGACAGCTTTCCTACTTCCTCTAGCAAATAAGGCACTTGGTTGCTGTCGGGGTTTGACACCAGAGGGTAACCTGTCCGTCTCCTTCACTCTGGTTTGTTGTTCGGGTTTTTCTTCTACATCTTTCACTGGCAGTGCTTTGAAAAAAGGGACAAAACAAGAGAAAAATACCTTGAACCACACTTACGTGCAGTTGCTGTTTGGGTTGCAGCATCATATTTCTTAAGCCAGCGACACTTTAACCAAGGGCTCAACTCCCAAGTTTCACTAGCACAGAAGCACAGAGACATCTGCATAGAACCTTTATCCCATCTTAAAATAACAAATGTCCCACACTGAACCGGCCTATTCCAGAGCAAGTGGGCCCTGCCTTCTGCGGTGTGGCATCCCCTGACCCTGACAGATGGAGTGCCATGGCATGGGCCATGGCATGGGCCTCTTCCACCCACTCTAGGCCCCAAAGGCACTGCCTCAGGGAGGATGACTGTCATCTTGGACAGCCACAGAATGCTGGGTTTTAATTTAATTACTAGAGCTGCAGGATTGCATCTCTTTTGTAGTACTGGGGTCTGAACCAGGACCTTGCACATGCTAAGCTAGCACTCTACCACTGAGATGCACCTCACCTTTGATTTATTTTGAGACAGGGTCCTAAATTGCACAGGCTGGCCTTCAATTGAAATTCTCTGCCTTGTCTCCCAAGAAGCTGGGATTACCAGCTATTCCTTTTTAATATTCCTGGTCATGGAAATGCTGCTCACCTGCTCTTAGGAGCTGGCTGGCCACCCTGACATGAAGGCCCCTGTCCCAGTAAGAAGCAGTCTTCATGGCTCTTCACCTGGGTGACAGCTCTGTATTCCCAGTATGAACAGCAAACCACGTAGACTGCTCTGAGGGGCTCCCCAACAGCTGGGGTCAGCTCCAAGGTCTACACAGCCCTAAATTCTGCCAGCAGAACTAGGTAATGATGGATGTGGCTGCCCAGCCTGAGGAGAATCTGACAGTCCTGGCTGTGTGCAGTGGCACACGTCTGTAATCCCAGCTGCTCGGGAGGCTGAGGCAGGAAGATCTCGAATACAAAGCCAGCTTCAACAAAAGAAAGGCGTTAAGCAATTCAGTGAGACCCTGTCTCTAAATAAAATACAAAATAGGACTGGGGATATGGCTCAGTGGTTGAGTGTCCCTAAGTTCAATCCCTGGTACCTACCCCCCTAAAAAAAGTACAGACACCTTCAAAACAGCTCTGATTTCTCCTAGTTACCTTTTAGGATTTTACCATTATTTTTTATAAATCCCTCCTTCATAATAAAAGGCTCTGCCTGTTTGCCTCCTGCCTCAAGGTAAGCCTGAGGTCCAGGCATTAGTGGACTCCTCCTCCAGAGGCCACAGAACTTGCCTCTCAGTGCCAGCCGTAAGCCTGCCATGGGGGCCTGGTCCCCTCGCAGTCCAGATTGCACTGTGGCCTCCTTCCTTCTTCCCCTGGGGCAGAGTGGACCCTGTGTGGGCAGTCGAGGCACAGCAGCCCGATGAAGACATCTGCAGGCCACCTGCCACTCTAGCCTGTGCTGACTGGCGCTACCAGTGGCCCTACTCCTTACAAACCCTGAGGGGCAGGTGACGCATGTCCCATCCTGGGGCCCAGGGTGTGACTGTCTCTTCAAGCCCCGCAGTGGAGTGTGGGGAGGAGCAGTGGAGTGCAGGGAGGAGGAGGGACACCAGGCTCCACCTGATAGCAGCTTAAATGCGCTCACTGGGAAGGGGCACCCTCAGGATCTAGGAGGGTATGGGGTGGGTGGGACCTGGCTCTGACATGCTGAAGAGCACCCCTTCTTCCTCGTGGCCAGCTCACCCCAGAAGCCTGCCCCCAGAAGCAAGAGTGACCTGTAATAGAAGACAAGCTGGGGCTAGCCAGGCAGAGAACAGGAGCGGAGTGCCAGGAGGAGACACGGCTCAGGAAAGGGCACCAGGGAACAGGGAAGAGGGATGACAGACACTTCAACATGCTAAGTCCACAGAGAGCCTAGGGAGGAGGCCACAGGTAGCGGAGGAATACAGACTCTCCATGCAAAACTCAGGAGTTTTAATTTTATCCTGCAAATGGAGAATCACTGAGGAATTTCAAGCTGAGAAATAGTGTGGTCCTACCTGCACTTTAGGAATGAGGCATGTAGCACAAACACGTTCGGTCAGCTAGGAGGAGAGGGCGTGCCAGGAAAAGTGGCAAGCAGCCCAGGGTGACCCCAGGGTGGTCAGCCAGCAAGGATCAGAGAAGGCCCCCAAGCTGACAGGTGCTGACTCACCTGGGCCCTGTGACCCAGCTCAGTGGGGTACACCAGGCCAGGTGTTCTGGGCAGGTGGTCACACCACCCTCTGAGACCCACCCAAGGATGAGAAGAGGCGCCCAGCAAAGGAAATGGCCTGCTGGACTCCAGCCTGAGCACAGGAGAGACAATCGCTGGATGCGAGTGTGGTGAGTGGGAGCTCCAGGGTGGCCTGGGTCACCAAGAAGTGAGGGGAAACGCAGATCCAGGCCTTGGGGTGCAGCTATCTAATGAGCAGGCAGAGAAAGGGAGTCCAAGAGCAGGACAAAGGAAGGAGAGCTGAAAAGTTGAAAAAGACCACCAGAAGGGAAGCTAAAGAAGGAGTTTCAGAAAGGAAAGAGCCATCAAGGGTGCCACATGTCACAGGGAGATGGTGTGAGGGGAAGAGCAGGGGCCATGCTAGGCAGTCTGGCTGTCCCCATATGAAGGATGAGGGGTGGCAGAGCAGGGCAGGCCCAGGACCCAGCAAGGCAGATGCCACCATCCTGGTGAGCAGCCAGGATGGCCCTGGCCAACACCCCCCACCCCAAGGGCATAAAATGGCTAAAAAATATGGTCCCAGGAGAACACTGTCCACAGGTACCCAGCACAAGACCAATCGTGCTCTGCAGACCTCAGCCCCAAAGAAGCCCTACAAATGCCTTCAACTCAACTCCCAGTGCATCAAGGACAACAGGCACACACAGAAAGCAGAGAAGGCTGGCCAGCTGGAACGAGCCCGAGATTCTGGAACCGCCATCTACCAACCACGAAATAACTACATCTTTGCCCTCTGCACCTAGAGAGGAAGACACAGCTGGGGATCATCTGCAGCAGAAGGCAAAAATGGATAAATAAGAACAAATCACTGTAATTTTAATAGTTAAAAACTCTTAAAATAGTTCCTGGTACAGGATAATTATATATGTGCTTTTAAAATCCTATTTGAAGGGCTGGGGTTGTGGCTCAGTGGTAGAGTGCTTGCCTTGCATGTGTGAAATAAAATAAAATCCTAGTTGAAAGAATGAAGTTTAAAATAAAGACATTTCAGACAAACAAAAACAACATTCCCTCCCAGCTACGCCTCTATACAGGCAACTGATGGACGTTCAAACAAATTCTGCCTCGATTTATAACAGTGCTGTGCAGTGCTTAGTTGCTAACCACATGGGGCTATTCAGTACCTGTTTAAAGTAAATAAAACGAGATTCCATTCCTCAGTACACTGGTAACAGTCCAAGTGTCAGTAACATATTAGTCAGCGAGGGACAGGCCCTCATCACAGAAGTCTTACTGAACAGTCTGTTTAAAAACATTTGACCAGAATTAATGAATCCGACCCACTAGGTGCAGTGTTGCAGGCCCAACAGCGGCAGCACATGGGTTCTCATCAGGATGATGTGGACACATTTGGACTTTAGCCATCCAGAGACGTAAGTCAAATCTTCACACATCTATAAAACTGAAATCATATGCAATGTATTCTTAAACCACAAAGTAATTAAGCTTGACTTTAAAAAACTTTAAAAAAATCTCTCCCATTTTTATTCATACTCCTAAGCAACCATGGCACACTGTGGCCACAGAAACCCTGAAGGTGTTCAGTCAGGAGCCAGGCACCCTGAAGGATCGGGAATTGCATGTTCTGCCAGTCTTACCACACACAGAAGTAAAAGTTCTAAAGCAGCAGGGACAAAAGACATCTTTTTCTTATTTCTGATCTTATTGAGAATTTTCCCCAAGTGCCCTCATTAGCCAAGTGTGATGGTCACACCTGTAATCCCAGCTACTCAGGAGGCTGAAGTGGAAGGGACATCAGTTCCTGGCCAGATCCTGTCACAAAATAAAATAAAAAATAGTGCCCTCACTTAGCGTGTCTGTAGTAGGTTTCTGTAATATAGGTTTTTTTTAAGATAAATATATTTCCTTGTCTGTGTTCTATACATACGTGTAAAACTTCATCAATTTTTGTGACTATTTTTAAGAATCATATCTAAACTAGAAAATGTGTTTAACTGAGTCAAAACACAGCATGACAAAAATGCAGCATGTAGCTGAAGCGATAATCAGGAAATGTACTATTTTAAAAAGATCAGATCAAGAAAGAAAGGCAGGGAAAGCAGCTGAGCATCCACCTCACAAAGTAAGAATGATTAGAACAAGCCGGAAGAAAATGGCAGCAAGGAGCAGAGATCACCCACAGAGCCAAGGACTAGTTTGGGGAAAAACTAAAAGAATTCACAAACCATGGTAGCCCAACAGGAGAGAAAGAAAGAAAAAATGCAAATAAATCAAGGGGAGGTCCGAGTCAAATGAGCACTGAAAACATGTGCAAGTAGCCTCTCCTTGCCCAGCCCACCGGGGGAGGGAGGTCAAGGACAAGTCAAAGGCACGAAGGCAAAGGACAAGGGGGGTGAGGACCTCAGCACAAACTGCCAGCAGAACCAGTGGGGCAAGGGGCGGAGGCCACAACCAGCCCCACTGGCTGAGCCATCCCAACCGCCTGAGGACCAGGCACCCAGGACAGGAGCCAGGAGACAGTAGGTCCTGAGAAGGCTGTCCTGCCAAAGGTCCAGCACCGACCAGTCAGCACCCAGCCCCACAAGCAGCTCTGAGAATGCAAGGGCTATGCCTCCATCTTCCCACTGGGCCTGAGCAGACTTCTGTAACTCCTGGGGCCTGAACAGGTCAGAGAGGTGCTGTCTGACAGATCACAAAGGGCAGCAGAGCCTCCGCCAACTCGTCTTGGCACTGCCCTGGGAGGCCAGCAGAGGTGGTCAGGAGGGCCAGGCTCAGGGAGAGGTCCCGCATTGGGTGGACCCAGCGGCTCCAGCTAGGCAGAGGCTGAAGTCAGACAAGACATCCCAAGGCCGGGTGCCAGGGCGGAACTGAGGCCACAGAAACCTCAGCACTACAAGGAGCCTAGTCTAAGCCACTCTGGCTCAGAGCAATCCAGCCACAGAACTGGTTGTTTCCCTTCCACCAGGGGACATGTGGGTTGCTGGATGACAGGAAGCACAGGGGCCTGGGATCTGGGCTCTGGCTCGGGCTTGTCTCAGGCTCGGCTTGGGCTCCCAGGTCCGCCCACATACAGGAATGTCATGGGTGACACCTTCCAGAAAACAGAATTCGATGAAGGCCTCTCAGTGAGGAAGGCAGACAGAGACAGGGAGCCCTCCTCCAGGCTTATTCATTCCCCTGAGGCAAGGGGCGCTCGCCACCTGGGAAAGGTCACACAAGAGATCCCAGGGGAAAAATGACAGTGTTCCCAGTGCCCCAGAGGAAGGAACACCTGGGTCCTCATCTGATTACAGGATCCATCTCTTGGGAAACAGGTTCAGGGCATACCTCATGTGAGCAGAGGGGCAGAGCCAGCACCTGAGCTGCCCCCAAAGGAGACGAAACACAAAGGGCAAGGTCTCCAAGCAGGTTATGGCTGTTGCCCCACCACCAAGACAAGGGGAGACAAGATTCAAAAAGTGGAAGAAAAAAAATTAAAACACTTAGGACCAAAACAGTGATCTCTTATCTCTTAGATTTTAAAATTGGAATGGTACAATGGAAAATTTTAATACAGAGCTTGGAAGATAAAATTCAGGAGTTCTCCCAGAAAACAAACCAAAAATTCCAACTTTAAAAGAAAAATTTTCTAGGTTTGATCCAGGAAGTATGCCATTCAGCCAAGAATTATAGAAAAACAAACAAACAAAAAAAAAAAGCAAATAGAGCAGAGAAAATTTGTTTAAACAGTAATAGGACCAGACACGATGTCTCGTGCCTGTGATCCCATTGACTGAGAGGCTGAGAAGGAAGATTGCAAGTTTGAGGCCAGCCTGGGCAACTTAGGGAGACCCTATCTAAAAACACAACAGGGGTGGGGAGGCTGGGCTATAGCTCGGTGGGAAAGCACCCCTGGGTTCAATACTCAGCACCACACACACAAAACCAGTCAGAAACATCACTGAACTGAAACTCCCCAGCTGTAAGGCCCCAACCTCTGCAGGAACAAGTTCCCCATGGGATCCTAGAACATTCTCCTCCAAAAAGAGTGAGGGAGGCAGAGTCCAACAAGGAGCCAGACTTCACCCTATGAAATGTGAATGTTTAGAAAGTCTAAAACCAAAGCCACCAAGGAAGCCTAAACAGGGAGGGGATGAAGCTGCAAGGGAGCCAGGAAGAGCTGGGTGAGCAGGGCAGGAGGTAGGCAGGACGGCTTTTCTTACTTCAGACATACTGTTTAAAATCACACCACCTACCCTCTGCTAAAGAAAAGATTCAGTGTAAGCCAATCGAGGTGGCACACGCCTGTCATCCCAGCCACTCAGGAGGCAGAGGCAGGTATCTTTGTCCCTGTCTCAAAATAAGTTAAAAACAGGGCCAGGGATGTGGCTCAGTGGTAACCTCTGGGTCCAATAAATAAGAAACTGGAGATAGTCTAGTTGCTCTAGGGGTCCCACACTCAGCACTCCCACCTCCCATATACATGCAGGGAACTTCCAAAGAGCCTTCCTGACCCATCTCTTAAGCAAAATAAGGACCTGAGAATCACCACACACTTGAAAAAAGCTTCTAACAGTCCAGAATTACAAGCCAAAACAAAAATGGAGGATGGGAAAATAGACTGTGCTAATGCAGCACAGAGAAGAAAGCACACAGAATCTAGTAATGTCCTCAGCAAGACAAGACAATATGTGTCCCAATAAAAACCAGAGATTTTGTTTTCAAAAAGGAATAAAAAAGAGGGTGGGAAGGACAGAAGGAGGGAGTGAGGCTGGGAGGGAGGGCGTGAGGCTAGGAGGGAGAAAGGCTGGGAGGAAGGGAGAGAGGCTGGGAGGCTGGGAGAGAGAAAGGGAGATAGAGAGGGAGGGAGGGAGGCTGGGAGAAAGGGAGGGAGGCAAGGAGGAAGGGAGGGAGGCAGGCTGGGAGGCAGGCAGGGAGGGAAGGAGGCAGGGAGGCTGGGAGGGAGAAAAGGAGAAAGGGAGGGAGGGAAGCAGAGAGGAAGGGAGACAGGCTGGGAGGCAGGCAGGCCCAGAAAATGATTCAGTGAATCTTAAGTTAAAAAAATAGGACCCCACAAATGAAAAATGCAGTAAGAGTTGGAAGATACAGCTGAATGTTACCCAGAAAACAAAACAGAAAGAAAGATGAAAATTAGGAAAGAAAAATTTTAAAAGTGGAGGATAAATTCACAAAGACTAACATCTAGTCAAGGAATGCAGAAAGGAAAACACAAACTATATCTAAGATTCGTATCCAGAATATATAAGAACTCCAAAAACTCAACAGCAAAAATCCACATATAATCCAATTTAAAAATGGGCAACAGACATTTCTCAAAAGAAGACATTAAAAAAAAAAAAAAGCTCAATGTCACTAGTCATCAGGGAATGCAAACCAAAACCACAATGTCTCCTCACTCCAGTAAGAACGCTAATATAAAAAGACAAGAGGTAACCAGAGTCAGCAAGGATGCAGAGAAGGGAACCCCTGCCTGCTGCCAGTAGGGATATACATTAGCACAGCCATTCTGGAAGACAGTGTGGAAGCACCTCCAAAAATTAGAAATAGAACTACCATACGATCCAGCAATGTCACTCATGGATGCACATCCAAGGGAAGAGAAGCCAGCATGTCCAAGAGATGTCTGCATCCGGGATGCCAAGAAACGGGAACAACCTGTGTCCCCACAGAGGAACAGCTGAAGAGAATATGGTGCACATTCGTGAAGCAGCGTTGCTCAGTCACGGCAAGGGACGACTCCTGTCACATGCAACAGCATGGGTGGAACTGGAGGCGGCACAGAAAGATAAAGGCTGCCTGAGCTCCCTCATAGGTGAAATCTAAAAAGCTGATCTCAGAAGAGCTGAGCAGACCAGGGACTGGGAGAACAGATGCAGGGAGGACAGAGAAGCTGAACAACAGGCACTAAGTTACATTGCACTGCAATTGCATGCCTACTGCATGGTCAGGTGACTCCAGGGGACAATAAGTACTGTGTATTTAAAAAGCCAGAGGGAAGGATTCTGAGTGTTTTCATCATGAAGAAATGATCAATAGGTTTAATAAGCTAGATATGCTTAACCTGATTTAAACCTTATATGTGTATATATGAATGAAAATGTCACTGGAACACTATATATAGCTGTACAATTTTTGTTATATGTATCAGTTTTAAAAAACTTGAAAGGAAAGAATGAGCTGTATGTGCTGCTTAATGGTAGAGCACTTGCCTAATGTGCAACGCCCAGAACTGCATCCCCAGCACTGCAAGATGAAGCAACAAGAAAGATAGGGGAAAACAAATAAATATAGAAATGACAAAATACTTCAAGAAAACTTCCAGGAATGGAAAACATGCATGTCACTATAACAGCCCTTCAGGTGCCCAGCTCAATGGACAAGAACAGACGGGGTCCATTTCAGAGGCCAAGGACCTCAGCCAGGAGGCCCGGGAGTCAGCAGTCACAGGGCAATGGAGAAATACCTTCTGACTTCCTGGAGACCCTGACTCACCTAGAATGCCAGGCAAGCCAGGTCTCACCAGTGAGGGTGGATAAAGCCATCTCGGACACAGACCCCAACACTCACCTCCCTTCCCCTTCCCCAGACAGTAAGGAGTAAACCAAGAAAAAAGCATGACAGCCAGACTGCAGTGGCTGCCACCCAAGGGAGGCCAGGAAGAGCCTGAGGTGACGGCCACCCGGCCAGAGGACCCAGAGGCAGCCAGGCCAGGCCAGACAGAAGGAGGTCAGAGGCCCCAAGGGAAAAAGGAAGAGCAGGACAGTGGCTCAGATGAAGCTCCATTTGAAAGAAAGAAAAAGGAGCCCAAGAAGCAGCCTGGGCAACTATTTCCACAGGCCCAATATCACGGTCACCACCAGTGAGCCCAGCAGAAGCTCACGGCTGTTGGGAAGGAGGAGGCTACTATCCATGTGTACAGCTGAAGACAGCAGTGAGAAGAGTGAAAGTCAAGAGGCCACATTAAACCCTGAAAAAAAAAAAAAAAAAAAACAAGATCTGTCCACAAAAGCCACATTGTTCAGAGATTCAGAAATAAACACAGCTAGGTGGCTAGGGACACAACTCAGTTGGCAGAGTGCTTGCCTTGCATGCACAAGGCCCTGGGTTCAATCTCCAGCGAAAGAAAGAAAGAAAAGGAAGGAAGGAAAGAAAGAACGAACGAACACACAGCTGGGCACAGTGGTACATGCCTGTAGCCCCAGCTACTCAGGAGGCTGAGGCACAACACCTTGGACCCAAGAGTTTAAGACCAGCCTAGGCAGCATAAGGAGACCCTGTCTGGAAAAGAGACAAGACCAAAGGAAAGCCAGAGTGGTAAGCAGTCAGCCACCAGGAAGCTGGGGTGTGTGAGGCTGGGGAATGGCTGTATTTCTGTAATAGCCATGCAGAGCTGCAGATCCTGTGTGTGTGAATGGCTTCAGTGCTTTGTAGCACTCCAAGCTTAGTCTGGCCATCACTCCAGCACCTAAAAGTACTCAGTGAAGACACTTCTAATCTTCCCAGTGCAGGAATGGAGAACAACTCTGGCAGGGAATTGCAAAGTCACAAGAGCCCGCAACAGCCCATCCTGAATGCAGAAGGCATCCCCCTCTTCCCAGATGCCAAACCACACGTTTTAACCAAGAATTTCAGAACCACCAGGAGTCAGGATCTCCCAAGGCAACCACAGTAATCCTGAAGACAAGGCACACCTGGGCAGGCAAACACAGGCACTCAACCACACCACAAGGCCCCTGGACAGCACTGATACTGCATGTACCTCAACCTTGGAAGGCATCACTGGGACGTCCATTCCCCCCACCCACCC
>NW_025999927.1:450387-475495 GCF_001458135.2 Marmota marmota marmota
CAGCCGGCAGCGACGGAGCCATGGCCTGTGCAATGGCCAAAGAGAGCCGCCGCCTGCGCACGGCGGCAGGCACGGGGCCGCACTGTCACGCGTGGGCAGTACAAGAGAGCAGCCAGCGTAGACCGCGCATCCTCGCACCCAAGCGCACAGCATTCCTTAGAGACAGGGCGGAGAGGTCGGAGAATTTGTTTGGAAAGCACGGGCCTCATTATGACCAGGCACAGTCCGGGGCTCCTAACCTCTCGGGGCGCCTTTGGGAGCGTGATGAAAGCTCCTCCCGTCGCGAGAGACCGCAAGAAACAGACGGAGTCGGGGGCTCGCCGAGGGAGCTATCGCCAACGGAGAGACCTGGTCCCCGCTGTGCTTAGAGGCCACACGGCTGGGCTGACGCTGAGCCACCTAATTAAGGAAATACAGAGTAGGAGGGCGGAGGCGGGGCCAACGCCCTTCAAACTCCGTGGGGGTAGGCAGGTTCACCGCACGTCACCGAAAACAAAACAAAACAGGAAGCTTTCGCCCCAAACGCTGCAAAAAACACACCAGGCAGCTCGACGCCTAGCGCCCCACCCCGGCGCGGCCCCTCGCGCGCCCCTCGGCCCGGTACCTGGCTGCGCCGNGCGGTCCCTCGCTTCCTGACAAGATGTCGCCGACGGCGGGCAGTCGGCGGCCCCGCGGCTGCGACGCCAAGGCGCCGCCCCAGCCGGGAGCAGACGCCTCCCCGCGCGCCCGCCCGGCCCTCGCCCGCGCCGTGAGCTCCGCCCGCCAGCCCAGGCCCCCCTGCCCAGGCCCCCCTGCCCGCACTCTGCGCTGAGCCCGCGGCATCCCAGAGCTGCCCCGGAGGCCCAGATCAGGAGTTAATCCGCCGGAGGGAGCGGTCAGCCCAGGCCAAATTGCCGCCGCCACGCTCAGCGGCCCATTCACATGCCCGTCACCTTGCTTCCTCCTGGTTCACAGTATCTGTTGCTCTGGCTTTCAACCTTTCTTTTAATACAAGCCTTTCTTATCTTTAACACACCAGTATTCATTAATTGATTAAAAGCCGCGTAGTGCCAGGCGCAATGGCATACTTTGTAATCTCATTGACTGGGGAGACTGAGGCAGGAAGATCAAAAGTTCCAGGTCAACCTGAGCAACAACACCGTGTAGCCCGCTCAGGAATGCATTTGCACCCAGAAGCCTGTGGCCTGTGGTTACAGTGTGCAAAAGTGTCTGATGTTGCCCGGAAGGCCTTACAGTTTCCAAAAGCCCTCCCCTCTTTCCTGCTTTTATAGAAAGAGGCCCTGATACAGTAGCACAGAAAGCCTTGAAAGGAAAGACCTTCTGGGAAATTGCAACATAATTAACAAGCAAAAGCAGGCCTGTCTATGGATGAGCAACCCAGATCCAGCTCCCACACTGGGATTAACTGGCTTCACTGCCTTTTCCTTGTGTCTGTGCCCTCCCATCCCCCATCTCAGATTGAAGACCCTGAGAGGGCACTGGCCCCAATGAGATGGTTTGACTGTCCCTCCTGAGAACCTGAAGTTTTACGTTCAGGGCAGCTTCCAGAAAGAAACCACCATCTGCTGCTCTGCAGTCCCCACCAAAGCTCACCTCTCCTCTTACTAATGTCACCTTCTGCCCCTTGACACACCTCTGGGACATTTTAATTCATTCCCCTTATGCTTAGGCAACCAAAAGAACCTTGGTGGATATTTAATAGTGAGGAAGAAATGGTGACATGCAGTTACACAGTTGATCTCAACTTTCACTGTATAACTCTGCAAAACTTAGTGTCTAACCAACTATGACTTGACTTGTTGGGATTCTGGGTGAGCACTAGTCCCACCACTAGTGCTGGAAAGGCTCAGGTAGCCACTGCATGGCAGGTGGAGCTGACAGCCTGGGCTGCCTGGGTCATGTACAGACAGCTGGAGCAGCCTCAGAAGATCAGGGACATCTGCTGCCCTATCCTAAGATGCTAGCTAAAACTCAAGCTGTGAATGCCAACTCAGGCTGCAGAGAGGCCCTGTGCTAAGCCAGCTAGCAGCCATGTTCAGTCTGCAACAGCCACACCCACACCTAGTGTGATACCAGTTTTTTTTATAAATATTTTTTTTAGCTATAGATGGACACAATATTATCTTTATTTTATTTATTTATTTTTATGTGGTGCTGAGGATTGAACCCAGTGCCTCATTTGTGCAAGGCAAGCGCTCTACCATTGGGCTACAACCCCAGCCCTGTGATACCAGTTTTTCGGTAACTCAGAAATGGAATTAGAAATAATCTGATTTTTTAAAATTTGTCCCTATTTTCCATAATTAAATGTTTTGTTTTTATTCTTTTAAAGGTGTTATTACATCAAGACTTTCCATTAGAAGTGACAAACAATTCATCTTGGGAGGTCATCTACTGGCTCAGGTAGTTAGATACAGGGTTTCAATAATATTAGGACTTGGCTTCCTTCTGTCTTTGAACTCTGCTTTCCTGCTAAGGGTTTCCCTCTTCTCAGTCTAGAAATAGACTTCCTCCCACAGATGGAGAAAGAGCCACTTGTGTCCCCAAAAGATGTTGTCTCAACTAAGGACCATCAGCAAGAGAACTTCCAGTTATCCAGTCTGCGCTCAGGTGGTGGCAGGTACCTAAGTGGAAAGGTCAGCTATGCCCAGGCCATGTCCCCATCCCTGCAGATGGTGCTAAGGTGGAAGGCAAGAACTGACAGTCCGATGAGACCCATATGGAACAGAGAAGACAGTGTGCATGCAAATGACAAATATCCATCAATATATTTGTCTTTGTGTTTAAATAACAAGGATGAGAAAGATGGGATTTGATAGTTCTTGGGGGTAGGGTTCCTGGGATATAATTGACCTTAAGAGGGCACAAACTATTAAGAAATCTAGCTGGGTGCAGTGACACACACCTGTAATCCCAGCAGCTCGGGAGGCTGAGGCAGGAGAATAGACAGTTCAAAGCCAGCGAGGCACTAGGCACTAAGCAATTCAGTGAGACTCTGTCTCTAAATAAAACATGAAATAGGAATGGGGATGTGGCTCAGTGGTCAAGTGCCCCTGATTCAATCCCTGGTACCCCTCAAAAGAAAGAGAGGGAAAAGAAGGGGCAGGGGAGAGAAAGAAAGAAGGAAGCAAAGAAAGAAATTTACTGTGATCCGAGAGTTACCTATGGAATTGTGTCCTCTATCAGGGATATGAAGTGCTCTAGAACCCACTCATGCAGCGCTACACAAGCACCAGTGTGGAAGAAGTTCAGTCTGTTCTATGGGTGAGATTAGGACCCATGAGCAGAGATGACCAGCTGTAAGTAGGGTAGATGTCACTGGCTGGGGACTGGGTAAGCAAGAGAAAACTGTTATGAATGACCTCAGGGGCTCACAGTAGACATGGAGTCAGTAGGAAATGGACAGACACCAAGGACTCAAAGCAAGTCCCAGCAGGACAGGTGAGAGAAGATCTGCTCCCTCAAGCATGGGGGAGGGATATTGTTTTAGCTTTCTCACTGCTAGGACTGAAAGATCTGACCAGAACAATGGTAGAGGAGGAAGAGTTTATTTAGGGGCTTAGGGCTTCAGAGGTCTCAGTCCATGGACAGCAGGTTCTATTCCTCAGGGCTCAGAGTGAGGCTGACCATCATGACAGAAGAGTGTGGTGGAGGGAAGCAGCTCACATGATGATCAGGAAACAGGGAAACTCCACACTCCAGATAGAAAATATATACCTCAAAGGCACACCCCCAGGGACCCGCCTTCTCCAGCCACACCCTACCTACCTTCAGCTACCACTTTAGTTCATCCCATCAGGGGATTAATTCACTGATTGGGTTAAGGCTCTCATAATCTCTCATTTCTCCTTTAAACCTCTTGCATGTCTCACACATGAGCTTTAGGGGGACACCTCACATCCAAACCATAATAGAGACTTCAGTGAGAGCAGCTTGGGAGGCTACCCTGGAAAGGAAGTTCTGATGCTGGACTCCCTAAGGAAAAGGAAAACAACTGATATTTGCTACACAGGCATAGAGATTCAACATTAGAAAACCTGCTGGCCAGTCATGGGGGCGCACACCTGTAATCCCAGTGACTTGGAAGGTCAATGCAGGAAAATCACAAGTTGGAGGCCGACCTCAGCAATTTAGTAAGACCTGGTCTCAAAAATAAAAAGGGCTGGGGATGTAGCCCAGTGGTAGAGTACCCCAGGTTCAATCCCCAGTTGTGAAAAAAAGAAAAGGAAATGGGAAAACTGCTGGAGACTAAGCCTGACCACAGTGGGCCAGACATGAGCAGCAGGAGTTCACCCTCCATGTACCATCCTAGGCTCCCACCTCCAAGAGCCCTCCTGCCTATGCCTCCAGCACTGCCACTCCCCCTGGGTATCACCCCATCCTGTCTGCAGGACTTGTCCTAAGTCAGTGAGGCCATAGTCCATGAGCTTCCTCCACCTCCATTTCTCTCCTTCTCAGAAAGCTCTTCTCTATGTGGCAGGCTCTGCTCCCACCTCTCCTGGTCTCTCCCACTCTGCTCCCTCCATCAGCCCTCCCAGTGTCCCTCCATGTTGCCGAAAGCTCAATCCTTGTCCCCAATGCTGATCCAACAACAAGGACACAGTTTTGAGAAAAAGGAAAAAGGTTTATTGCTTTGCTAGTAAAGGAGAAACAGAGGGGACTCCTGTCCCAAAGGCTGTGCTTGTGCCCATCAGCAGGAACAGGGGGCTTTTAAAGAGGTGATTCAGAGAAAATGAGATTAGGGATGAGAGATTAGGAAAAAGATCAGGGAAATGAACATCAGGGAGGAGGTCAGGGAAAAGAAGATCAGGGAAGAGATCGGGGAGAAGTTGTTTGGGAAAAAGAAAAAAAAACATGTAAATTTCAAAGCCATAAGAGATATAGTCAAAGCATCAAGTGAACCCCTGTTACATCCAAAGACGCCTCCCTGCTTCTCTCTGAATATCTGTCCCTGTCTCCGTCTCTCCTTTCAGTACCCCCAACAAAGACATCCCCAGGAGCCCCTGTCCACTCCACCCTCTTCAGAACCCTCCCCCGTGTAGGTGCTAGAATATTTCCTCAGCCTCCCTTGCAGCCAGGGCGCAGTGCTGAGATCCAACCTCTGCTCCGCAGCGGCTCCTGGCACTTGCCTGGATCCAGGTCGGCCAGGGCCAGGAGTAGCTCCCTGTGAGAAGAGGACACCACAGCTGAGTCCCTACAGCAGCAGCTGCAGTACAAAGACCAAAGTACAAAGTGCTGCAGCCTCAGAGCAGAGGTGCTCCCAGAGCCAGAGCTTCCTCTCAGAGCCCCAAGCCTGATGCTTCAGCCCTTCCAGAGGATCTGGGAGCCTCAGCTGGATTCAGCCAGATGGATCTCTGTGATGTGCCTGTAAGTGCTTTCTCTCAGCACGCTGGACTGTCCCAACCCCTTCCTCTGCGGTAGGCTTTCCAGCGCGCTGGGCTTCCTGCATTTTCCCCTTTTCAAACCGCCTCACCTCTCTTCATTCACCATCCCTGTTTGAGGCCAGGAATCTGCTCAATGTCCAGCCCCTCGCTGGTCTCCCCACCCTTCCAGCCCTCTGGCCACTGGTCCTCCAGCTTAGCTCGTCAACCTCTCCTGCTCATGCGTCAGAGCCACCTCTCCCTCCCCACACCCCAGCCCTTCTGCTGTCCCAGTTTCTGCAGACAGCATCATCATTCTCCCAGGTCCAACCAGGGAATCAGCAGTCTCTGAGGCCTGCAACCACATGCTGGGACCACCACACCTCCTATCCTCTGGTTGGGGCTGACCAGCACAGTTCCCAAGTGAGGGCACAATCACAAGTATTGAGCACCTTTGTGGGCCTGCAGAGAGAGAAGCCAGACCTGAACAGAGGGTCTGCATCCAGGCAGGCCTACCTGAGTGCTGAGCTCTTGAGGATTCCTGGTCCACATCTGCCAGAGAGCTGCAGCTGATCCCGAAGGAGCTCACCTGGGACTGGAGAACCAAGAAGACGAGTGTTGAAGACCTTCAACTGCAACACGAGCTGTTCAACTGCCCCTTCTCTCCTGCCTGCAATGCACGAGGCTGGAAGTGCCCCAGCCAGGACTGGCCACACCTGCCCAGATGGTGAAGCTCTTAGGGGACGCTGGATGCAACCCTCTGTTGACAAACTGACTTTCCTTCTTACTGGTGGACACTGAAAACTATTTTCCTTCTGCTTCGGCTGTAGAATGTACAAGGTGGAGTGCGGCCTGTTTGTGTGCACAACTCTGCTCTGTTTTCTACTCTTAGCCTTTTCTTGCTTTGATTTCCTCTTCTAATGATTCTATTTTCTTGTAGTATTTCTATTTTTGGAAGGTTTAAAATAACTTTTTAACTGCTTGAAAACTGTTAACTCTCCAGAATGAACATAAAAGATTGGCATTTGCAATTTTAACTCAATGAAACTTGCAGAAGGGCTGGAGATGTGGCTCAAGTGGTAGTGTGCTCGCCTGACATGCGCGGGACACTGGGTTCGATTCTCAGTACCACATAAAAATAAAATAAAATAAAGATATTGTGTCCACCTAATACTAAAAAATAAATATTAAAAGAAAAACTTGCAGGAGTTTGTAATGTGAAACTCACATTGGAGGCAAACATGTTAGACATTTTAATTGGAAATCAGTACCAAAACATTTAAATTCTTCCTAAGTTGAGGAGGGATATGAGTAAAAAACTAAGGGGTATGAGTAAAACAAGGAATGAGTAAAACTAAGAATCAGTAGTTTGCGTTCCCGTTCTTCAACACGGCCTGTGACTCCTATAGGTGCTGGGACACGGGCAGGCCAAGGTTGGAAGGAACCCCCTCTGAGCCTCATCCCCTGCCCACCTACAACCCTGAGGGGCATCGTCTACCCCAATGTGAATTTGGAATACTCAGCTTTGGAACCCCGTCATTTCACAGAACGGCTGGTGTGGGATCTCTTCCCAGTGAGCATGGCTGTGGGGATGAGGATGGACTGGCAGCACCAAGGTCCCCACCATCCCTGGCCTCAGGTGGCTGCCAGGTTCCAGGGGTCACTGGAGTCCATGCACAGTGGGTGGTGAGAGCTTGCAGTGTGCATAGCCGTGCCAAGGGCAGGACATGGGCCACCCTGGCCTCAACCTCCAGGCTCACTGAAAGGTCCGTGGCTCCCAAATTTGAGAATTGCCAAAATATACAGACTCCACTCCAGAAATCAGAACCAAGCACTGCCTGCCTGCCTGCGCGTGCACCCCTGCTGCTCGCAGGCCCCAGGTAATAAATAGCCTTTATCCTGTTCCTCAGACAGCACCTAACTACAGCCGCTACACAGTTTTCAACAGAAGCTTGCCATTTCACACCTGCCAGCAATGCAGGGGGTGGGGGCCAGCCCAGAGGGCCCACAAGGGGTGGGGGCCAGCCCAGAGGGCCCGCAAGGGCCAGATCGAGCACACAGGCCCCAACCCACTGCACTCCTCACTGGTGACTAGACGCTTCTAGAAGCATTCAACCTCAAACTTATAGTGATTTGTCTTGGGTTTTTTACTTTACACCAGTATGAAAGCAATATGCATGTAGAAATAGTACTTCAACTTTTCATTTTCACCTTTTCCCAGACTGGCCATAAACAGTATGAAGCTCTTAGGGCACTGGAGAGCAGCCGATCCTGGTCAGCTGCCAGCACAAGGCACAGTAGCCCTTGGTAGGACTACTCTGCTGAGCCTGGATGTTCAGGGTCAGGTGCATCCAAGGCACTTCCAGTTGAAGATATCAGGGTGAAGCCAACATGCACCCAGGAGCATCTCCCCCACATTCTATCACAATCCTACAAACAGCTCTGTATGCTTCCTGGCCTCCTCAATCTTGAGTTAAATAAATCTGTGGCATGATTATTATTGATTTTTTGGTGTGGGGGGGGGGGACCAGGGATTGAACTCAGTAGCACTTGACCACTGAGCCACATCCCCAGCCTATTTTGCATTTTATTTATATACAGGGTTCAAACTGAGTTGCTTACCACCTCACTTTTGCTGAGGCTGGCTTTGAACTCATAATCCTCCTGTTTCAGCCTCTCGAGCCACTGGGATTACAGGTGTGTGCCACTGTGCCCAGCTGAGTCATGTTTGTTCAATAAATGAAAATTCTAACTGAAAATTGGGACTTAAGTGAGTCAAACAAAAATATTAGTCAAAGACAGAAGTAACCTGCCCACAGTTACTGAGGAGAAAAATAGGTACAAGGACCTGGTGCACTGCAGAGGATGTGGCCTGGGAATTAGAGAGGCACAAGGCTCTAAACCTGAGAGTGGGCCTCTGAAGGGCACCAAGACAGTTGAGAATCAACCAGACTGCAGTGACACACACATGTCATCCCAGCAAGTTGGGAGGTTGAGGCAGGAGGATCACAAGCTGGAGGCCAGCCTCAGTAATTTAACAAGACCCTGTCTCAAATTAAAAAATAAGAAGTTGGGGTTGGGGCTGGGGCTGGGGCTCAATGGTAGTGCACTTGCCTGGCCTGTGTGAGGCAATGGGTTCGACTCTCAGAATCGCATATAAATAAATAAATTAAGGTCTATCAACAACTAAAAAAATAAAATAAAATAAAAAGGAAGTATTTCCTCAATTAGTTGTAACCTTTAAAAATAAATAAATAAATAATAAAATAAAAAGTTCCAAGGGTGTGACTCAACAGTAGAACGCCCTGAGTTCTATCCCCCCAAACACACACAGAGTCATGAACCAGCCTCTCCAGTGAAGACCTGGGGCTGCTCTCAGGGCCCAACAGGTGACCACCCCACTCTCCTCCTGCAGCCAGTCTGCAGGCCAGTCTTGACCTTCCCTTTTTTTTTTTTTTTGTATGTTCAGGGGATTGAACTCAGGAGTGCTTGATGACTGAGCCACATCCCGAGCCCTTCTTATTTTTTATTTTGAGACATGGTCTCACTAAGTTACTCAGGGCCTCGATAAGTTGCTAAAGCCAGCTTTGAACTTTCGACCCTCCTGCCTTAGCCTCCAGAGAGGCTGGGATTCGAGGTGCAGCCAGCATATCTGACCGTTTCCTGTTTCCTTCTGGTCCTGGCAGTGGCCTGATTGGCTCCACAGCAAGGGGGACTCACCTGTGTTTGGGAACAGTCCAGCTGCACCTGGCCAGTTTGGAGTTCTGAGGGCAGGGAGTTTATTGGCATTGTTTTCCAGAACAGACCCAGGCATGAGGCACAGCCCTCCTGCCTTCCTCCCACTCTCAAAGCAAAAATGCCCATTAAAAGAGAAAGAGCTGGGGAGGAGGTGAGGTGTGACTGGAGGCCCCATCAGCTGCTTCCTGGGGTCCAGCCACTTTTGTTGCCTGCATCTGGGATTCCTGTGGTGATGTCAGGTTCCACTTCTCCACATTCCTGCCAACACCTACATAGTCCTTCTGCACTGGCTGGAGGCTGCGGAATGCCAGCGTCTCCACAATGACCGGGGTGTTCAGTGTCAGGCGCTCACCAGCCATGTCACAGCCACCTGTTTAGAGAAAAGTCCATTCAAATCCTTGGGCCTTTATTTATTTATTTATTTTAAATTGATTAATTTATTTTTATTTCATTTTATTTTGGTATGGGGGATTGACTCCAGGGGTGTGCAACCACTGAGCCATGTCCCAAGCCCTTTGAATATTTCATTTAGAGACAGCTAAGTTGCTTAGGGCCTTGCTAAATTGCTGAAGCTGGCCTTGAACTCGATATCTTCCTGCCTTGGTCTCCCAAGCTGCTGGAATTGCAGATGTGCACCACCATGCCCAGAACCATTTTTTAATTAGTTTTGGGTTTTTTTTTTGTTTTTTGGGTTTTTTTTTTTTTTTTTTTTTGGTGCCAGGAATTGAACTCAGGTGGGCCTTGCTTTTGCTGAGGCTGGCTTTTAACTCACAATCCTCCTGTCTCAGCCTCCAGAACTGCTGGGATCACAGGCGTGAACCAATGCACCTGGCTAATTAGTTTGTTTTTTATGTTGGAAATGAAGAATCACTTTCTTTGGATACAAGTCTCTTATCAGACATACAATTTGCAATCAATCGTTTCTCCCATCCTGAGGGTCCTCTTCTCACTTTCCAGCACAGAAGTTTTAGTTCTGATGAAGTTCACTTGGTTTCTTCCTCCTTTTGTTGCTTATGTTTATGGAGTCACCTACTCGATGGCCACGGCTCACTCTCAGTGGCTAGGTGGCTGTGTTAATGTTGTGACCCATCCCGCCGATCGCATGCATGGGTGAAGGAGGACTCCAGCTCCATGCATTGGCAGGGGATGCCCAGCTTCCCCAGAACCATTTGATAAGAGTGCTGTTCTTCCCCTTATTGAATCGTCCTCACACTTTTATGGAAATTCACTCAACCATCCACCAAGGACCACAGAGGATGGAAGCTGATCCAGTCAGCATGCTGTTCAAGGCCAGCACCAGAGTGAGGCAGGCAGGCACCCAGCAGGGCAAGCCATCACTTCTGAGCACCTTGCAAACATCAATGCCCTATGGGTAAAGCCATTATTCCTTCCTGCAGCAGAAACAGGCACAGAGAGATGACATGATCGGGGTGAGGTCATCTGGCTGGTAAGAGAGAACTGGGGTCAAACCCCAGGGGGTTGGCTCCCAAACATGCAGAACATGGCTCCAGCCATTTCTCCAATTCATGGAGAAGAAAATGCTACTGTTTTTAGAGAGGGAACAGCAGCATCTATATGGCAGGACTGGGTGGGCATCAGGGTCCACCTGGTGGGACTGGGTGGATGTCAGCATTTCTGTGGCAGGACTGGGTAGGTGCCCAGCTCTGCTGTCCTGCTCAGCTGCCAGGTCCCAGGTCAGCAGAGGGCCTCACAATTCAGGCTCTGCAGCTGGGTGTGGTGGTGCACGCTTGTAATCCCAGAGGCTCAGTAGGCTGAGGCAGGAGGATCACAAGTTCAAAGCCAGTCGCAGCAAAGTAGCAATGTCCTGAGCAACTTAGCAAGATGCAGTCTCAAAATACAAAATAAAAAGGACTGGATGTGGCTTGTGGTGAAGCACCCTGGATTCAATCCCTGATACCAAAAAAATAAAAAGAAAGAAAGAGGAGGAGGAGGAAGATCTGGGGCTCAGTCTTGAACACAGCAGGTGTCTGGAGGCTTCTTCAACCCCACTTAGGTCTAGCCGCCTCTCCTGGAGGGGTTTGAACACAGGGAGCCACAGGCTTGGTTGGTGGCCTATGCACAGACTGTGCCCTCATTAACACTCTGGGGCTGTGGGCCCCTCGAATGCAGTCTTTCCTGAAGATGCTCTCACTCAGACAGGAAAAGTAACATGTGAGAGACCATATGCAGGACACTGTGGTCATCCATACTCAGGAAAGGGAGACACTCCAAACAGTAAAGGCTGATGCTGGCCAGCTGCCTCGTCGGAGCGCAGCACAGGTGACCTTCAATTCCGAAGGGGAGGTGGTGGGTGCCCAGCACCAGCGTCCACCTGACTACCATGGGATAACAGGTTTGTAATATAGGCCCAGAGGAAATCACACCCATCCCTACAGGGTCTGTTGCCCTGTAGAAAGTGCCAAGAAGAAATCGGCCAAAGGCCCTTTTCCACATGACACACCACTCGCGCCCTTGTACTGTGACAAATCACCACAACTAGTGGCTGACCACCAAGCTTACCAGCCCACACCTTTCAGGGTCAGGCCTCTGAATTGGGTCTCGACTCAAGTGGCCACCAGTTTCGTCCCTTCTGAAGGCTCCAGGGAAGAAGCCAGTTCCTTAGAGGCCATCTGTTTTCTGAGCTCATGGCCCCTCCTGCCAAGACATCACTCTGACCTCTGCTCCCCTGTACCCCCTCAGACTCTGAGCCTCCTCCTCCCTTACTAGGACCCTGTGGATACTCCAGGATATGCTCCCATCTGGGAAGTCCATCCTCAGCCACTCCCAGAGAGTCCCTTGGTACACAAGGTCACGTCCCAGGACTAGGGGGGACATCCCTGGGGGCCACTGTTCTGTCCTCCACTCTTCCAAGCAGCCTTCCTCTTCCAAGCAGCGCGCGGAGCCTGACTTGCAGAGGACCAAGAGCCGTGCTCCTCTTCACAGGCCTGGGAAAGACCATCCCCCTGGGCGAGGCCGAGCCTCCAGGCTTGGCCCCGCCTCCGAAGGCACTAGGTCGGGGGAGAGCCCGGTGGCTTTGTTCTCGCTGCTTGCATGACAATGGCAGCCACCCCTGTGATGAGCCCACACCACTGGAGCAAACAGTGTTTTCTTTTTATTCACCAGGAAGTGAAAGCTCAGGGGAGCAAATGGACACCCTGTTGCTGAAAGCTCAGTCCTTGTCCGGATGCCAAGCCAGTAAGGAGAATGCGGTTTTGAGAAAAAGGGAAAGGAGGTTTACACAGGGGGCTCCTGTCCCAGAGGCTGTGCTTCTGCCCGTCAGCAGGAACAGGGGGCTGTTAAAGAGGTGGCTCAAAGGCGACGCTCCAGGTGGTCTCTGTTGCAGCTGTAATTCACTTGTTAATTTGGGAGGTCTTCTGCTGCCATCCCCAGAGTCTGGATTACCCCATTCCTATGGTGGGTGTGTGCTCAAGGACAGATAGCTCTGCCTGCATGGGGGAGAAGTCATCCTGTTTCCCCTGAGATTATGGAGGGGAGAGGTTAGGGAGGAGCAAGGGGAGAGGAGGAGAAAGAATCAGGTCCATTTTAAAACTCAGTCGCAGTGGCAAGGGCTAATTCAGAGCATGAGTGGACCCTGCTACAACCCCAAGATCCTACATTTGGGGGCCCTCAGGCCTGCATAGTCCTTAGGCTTGGTCTGCTCTCCCCATCCCGGCTCACCTCGGTCCTGCAGTCCTGCGGGTGCCAGCCAGAGGCCACTGGGCCCTCAGATCTGGCAGATGTGGGCAGTGGGTGCAGCCCACTCCAACTTCTCCAGAATGCAGGAGCCCTTTGGGGCAGGAGCCATGCTCCCCTGACCTTGCTCAGTACACAATAGGTGTCCCAAAATGGCATGTTCCTCTGCCTTATTCACCTCTGTGAGCACAGCCCACCCGGAAGGTCTTCAGTGGTTCCCAAGCCTCCTTTACTCTGGAGAGGGAAGGCCAGCCTCTCAGACCCTTGGTGCTCCCCCTCCAGGCTGCTGTCAAATCAAGATTCCTTTGCCTTCCACCTGGAAGCTTCCAGGATTTGTGAGCCTATGTGCACTGGATGTGTCCTGGGCTTGGACAAGGAGCGATCCCTATGGCCCTTTGTCCATGCAGGGAGGGGAGGTGGTGGAGCCGGTCTGCTCCCTGCCCAGCACTGAGCAGGCATGGTGGCTGGTGGTCAGGTAACTGCTGTCTGCCCAGATGTGGGGCACAGCTTGGCTGAGATACTGAAGTGCAGTCCCAGTGGCTTTCAGATCAGGAGACCAGGAAGGCCACCTCTCCTGGGGCCCTGCTGCAGGACACAGGGGAGGCTTCTCAGGGTTCTGGACCTGTGGGCTGTGGGGCTCTTCCTGCTCAGGACAGGGAGTGGGCACTGGCAAACCCACCAGGTACCAGTGGATTCAGAGCAAGGACACTGCACCGCGGCTTGGGAGGTGCTGGTGTGAGCCCTGCTGGGGGAGAAAGGGGAGGTGGCACCCAGAGACCAGAGAGGGCTCCCAGAGCCACAGGGTGCACAAACCTTCCTAGGGTGGCTCTGACTCTGGGGCTATGGGTAGTGCTGTCCCCCCTGCTGGATGCTGTGTGTGAAGGGGGTTGGGTCCCCTTGCCTAGAAATGCAGTCACTTTTCATCACCCCCCCAGCCCCCCTCCCTCCTGCCCAGTGCTCACAGGCCCTGGTGTGGGGCAGGAGGTATTGAACCCCCATAGCCCCACTTCTCCAGGGCAGCCCCTCTCAGTCTCCAGAACGAACATTCCTTGTTGAACTGTGACGTGGCCCAGCTGTAATGTGCCAGGTACAGGGGAGGTAAGTGGGCTCTGCCAGCCAGAGCTAGGCAAGTTCACAGGAAGAAGGAGCCTCGGGTGCAGGTCCCTGTGAGTCAGTGACAGCAGGATATTACCCAGCACATGAGGCACCTCCACATTTGGCCTTGAGGAAGCTGGGGCTGCAGGACCCCGACCAAGCCCAGGTCCAGGGACAGGGTCCCCTCATAGACAGTCGCCCCACCCTCCCCAAACTAATAATACACACGAATCAGAAGGCAGGCTGCAGGCCCTGGCCATGCAAGGAGAGAAGAGCAGAGGCCTGCCCTGGCCTGTCCCCGCTGGCCTTGCCCGAGAGCAGCAGGGCTGCTGGGCGCCAACAGGGCCTATATTGAGAGGATGAGCGTGCTGGGGGGAATGGCAGGCATGTGCCCAGCTGTCCCTGCCCGCCCTGCCCTGGCTGCCCATAGAGAGGGCTCTGCCGCAGCCTCTTCCTGCCCAGGCTCCCAGTCAGCCAAGGGCTACAGAGAAACCCAGCCCTGTGCTCTCACCCAGCTAGGACCAGGTGGACACTGCCCTCAGGGAAGGACAGGGATGTTCACAGGGACCAACAGCATGAAGGGGAACCCATGGAGGTCATGGAGGACAGAAGAGTCAGAAGCCTGCTCAAGGAAGGGGCAGCCCCATCATCAGGCAACTGGCTGAGGGATCTAGAGGTGACCCCTGCCTCTGTCCCTCCATCCCAGGAAGGAGCCTCCCAGGACACCCTACTGGACAGCAGCAGGAGATGTCTGCTTGACAAGACACTTCCTGGTCCCCCCAGTCTCGATTTCCAGATCTAATAAATGGGCTCCCAGAGGGAAGTTCCCCCACCTGTCAGCCAGCAACCCTGGTGTAAGGAACTGTGTAGGTTCTGGGGCCACAGTACAAGAGAAGCGTGAGCCCTGCGCTCAGGGAGCTCTGCAGACCAACAAGGCCCAGGTGGGAGACCTGGGCCTGACAGGGTGTCCAGCAGCTCAGGGCCCAGCTGCCTTGCACCCTGGGCAGGTGCACCATCACCTTCTGCACAGGGGCCAGTCAGGAGCACACAGCTCTGTGCAGAAGTCCAGACGCCCAAGAGGGGTGGAGGGCTGGGAGCCTGGCCTTCTGCAACAGGCATGGAGGCACAGGCGCAGGCGCAAGGGCTGAGGCTCCTGCCAAGCCCCCAGAGGAGGGACAAAAGGAGGACAGCCTGAGCCTGTACCATGGCCCCTGGGCCATCCAGGTGGGGTTTGCAGGCTCCTTCTCCCCCAGCACGAGACCCCGGAGGAGGTGCCTCCAGGGCCTCCCTGGGCTCCAACATTTGTGTTTAAAGCTGTGTTTTCTTACCCCAGGAGGTGAGCAAAAAAATAATAGGACATTTGTCAGTGTCCCTCTGCTTCCTTCTAGGGTCAGGCAGAGCATGTGAAAGAGGTCAACTGGGCCAGGAGTCTCAGAATGGGAGCCTGTGCCTGCATGGGCCTGACACTGTTGGCCGGCCCTCAGGGTTCAGGGAGCTGTGCAGGGGTCCTGGGCTCTGCCACCCTGTGCAGGCAGGCTCAGGCCAGGCTCCAGCTCCTTGTTTTGAAGGCGGGGCTCTTCTGGAGGACAGACCAGACCCAACAGGCCTCTTCCCCATAAGGCACATGGGCCACGAAATGGCAGAGGGCCAGCGTCCAACCTGGGGACCCAGGCGCACACCTCAGCTCTGGCCTTCCGTCCCCCCAGGGTGTAGCAAGAAGGTGACTCCTGGGCCCCTCCCAGAAGGAGGGAGACCAGGATCCTTCATCATTCAACACCCACAGGAGGACTCAGCATGGCCTCAGGGCCCAGGACTCCACACAGCTGGTTTAGAGGCACCAAACACCCACTGAATTACAGAGCCCTGGGGAGGAAGAACCTGATATTTCCAGTCTCCCTTTCTGGAAGGGAGACTGGGCCCCAGTGGGGCTTGAGGTTTTGACCCCTTGGCCCTCTTCAATGACTTTGGAAAGGCTTCTGTACCCATCTCAGGCCATAAAAGGGCAGCACCTCACTCCCCAGGAGCCAGGGGCAAGCGCTGTCCCTGGTTCCCTCTCATCACAAACAACAAGACCAGAGCCCCTGATCTGTTGCTGTGATCCCCCAGCCAGCAAAGCTGGCACAGCACCCTCTTTACAGATGAGGAGACTGAGGCTCAGATACACAGACAGATGGCGTGAGGGAGTGCCACCTACCATCGTCCAGCTGCGTGTGTGCTAGCCCGTGTTCCCCTGGACTCCCTTCCTGCCACCATCTGCTCAGGAGCCTGCTACTGGGCGGGGCAGCTGTGAGGCCACCCCCAGGTGCCTGAGCACAGCTCCCCAGCCCTCCTGCAGCTGCCCGTGCACCAGGCCAGTGGGTCCTAGTGGATTCTCTGCTCCCTTCCCAGCTGACCGGCTGGAAGGCTGGCAACTCCCCAGCCCTGAAAGGCTGCAGCCTAAAGTGTCTGGCTATTAAAAAGGCAGAAGAGCCCCTGAGAAGAGAGGGATGGCTTTACCATTCCTATTTAGACATCCGAATCACTCCCTCGTCCTCACCCTCTGCCACCAGATTCCCCTCCACCCGCGGGAAGGCTCATTTCACCACTCAGACAGGAGCAGGCGCTGATGTAAAAATAGAGGCTGGCGGAGGGAGCTGGCACTGTGACTCACGGGTGGCAGGCTCCGGGACAGCTGTGCCTCCCCTCCCCCCTCCTCTTCCACCTCCCATTCCCCGGGCCCCTCCTCCCCTCCACCCTCCTCCCCTCACTTTCCTCTCCCTTTCCCATCCGGCTCCTCTCTTTTCTGTGTCCCTCCCTCTCCCCTTCCTCTTCCCTTTCTGCCCCTTCTCTCCTCCCTCTCCCACCCCTCTTTTCTATCCCTCCCTCTTCTCTCCCGGCTCTTCTCTTCTCTGCCCCTTCCCTCTCCCCACTTTGCTCTAACCCTCCCCTCCCCTCCCCTTCCCCTCCCTCTCTCCCTCTCCCTCTCTCACTCTCCCTCTTCCCTTCTCTGCCCCTCTCCCTCCGTTTTCCCACGCAAAGCAGGGACTCCAGGGCAGACAGGTGAAGCCTGCTGCCCAAGCAGGTCTCTTTCTTTTTTCTTTTTAAATATTTTTAGTTGTAGTGGACACAGTACCTTTATTTATTTATTTATTTTTATGTGGTGCTGAGGATCAAACCCAAACCCATGGCCTCACACAGGCAAGAGCTCTACCACTGAGCCACAACCTCAGCCCCCCAAGCAGGTTTCTTCAGACATTTACTAGTTAACATTTCCCCCAAATTATGCATGATGAGGAAGGAGACCAAAATAGCACAGGCTTTCATCCTCCTGTGGTCTTTTAGGGTTTTCTATAGAGAATATTCTGGCTCTAAGGACACTCCTGCCAGCCCCAGGGCACCAGTGGACTTAGAGGAAGTGAAAGGGCTGAGACCTAGGCTGCCCATTCCCCACATTCCTCCAGGGCCCCCAGTCTCCCTGGCCAGGACCCAATGACTGAAATAGAGGCCCCAGAGTTTCATGCACCAGCCAGCGCTCACCCATTCCCAGGTCAACAGCTCTCCATTGCTCTTCCCATAAAGGAGTATGCACTCAGCAAGGGGGGCTGCAAGCTGCCCCTATCCTGGGCACCATCCCACACCCCAGCCACAACCTCCCTCCAAGGCTTGGAGGGCCCACCTGAGCCTGCAGGAGGTACCTGTGCTCCACCTGCCACCCGACTGGCACTCCTGAGGGGGCTCAGTGGGACTCTCCTTTGCATCAGAGGTCCAGTTTGCAGAGAGGATGATTTGAGTTGCTGTTTGATAAGTGTCTGTCTCCCAGATGGGATGGTAGCTCCCCATTCTTCTGGCTAATCTTTGTACCTCCTAGGTGACTGTTCCTTAAATAAATGCATGAATATCTGAGGCCTGGAGGGTGTCAATAAGCAGGTCAATAATGGGGTGACACAGTTCTAGATCTGGCTGGAAATGAGCTGAATTCTGGATGTCTTGATGCCCCACCTCAGGCTGGTGAGAACCCCTGCCTGAGCACTCAGAGAACCAGAAAGCTGGGTGCAGGACACAGATACTCCCTGGCTGAGAAAAAAATCCACCATTCCTTGGAAACAGGACCCCCCACCCCCATTCAGGACTGGGACTGGTGCAGCCAGCAGCCCATCCCAGCAAGCTGGTACAAGGGCCTCCCTCCTCAGCCCATGTGAGCAAGAACTTGGAGGTGCTGCGGGGCCCCAGCTCTTTCCTGGCCTACACAGACAGGTGCAGTCAGGGAAGAAACACAATCTCCCCCACCCACTGGGAAGGCAGATCTGGTAGGCTGTACCTGGCACCCCTGGAGTCTCAGCACAAGTGTCCTAGGCCTCACTGGGCCTGGTGTCCTGCTTTCCACCTGGCTGCCTGCATGGAGCACTAGAGGTTGAAATAGGGGTAACTCAGAGGCAGAGGTGACATGCCCCAGCCACCTTTAAGGCATCACTGGAGAAGTTCAGGTACAGCCACCCTATGCTATGGAGTGATAGTGTGCCTCACACCACAGTCCAGAGACAGCAGTGTGTGTTCAGGGAGGAGTGCTAGACACGCGGCCCTGGAAGAGGCAGCTGTAACTTGAAGCACTTCAGAGCTTCACAAGGAAGACCTCAAGTTCCCCTCTCCCACAGAGAGCAGTCTCCTGTAGAGCAGTCTCCTGGCCCTCTCCTGTCATGAACTCTGCCCTCCAGACATGGAACTCAGCCTCCTAGGCAGCTTGGACTGGAGGCCTGAACTCAGCCTCTGATCTGGGTTCTCAGTGCACTATTGTCAGTCAAGTGTGCAGGGCTCTGTGGAGCCCAGGGAAAAAATGAGAGCCACAGGTGCCACCTTGCACCCTGCCCAGTTCAAGCCCCTGCCACAGGTGACCAGCAGGTGTGATGAATCTGCCCACATTCCAAACACCTTCCACTAGAAATGGAATTTAGGGCTGCCGGGCTAACCTAACCTTTTCTCTTCTGTTTATTAATTTTTGTTTTCCACTTTAATGCTTTTAATATTAATGGCACGTGTTTGTTGGAAATGAAGTTAAAGAGACACAGAAATATAAAAATGGCATAGTAATCACCTGTCACCCCCACAGCGACTGATTACTTTGGCCTATTTCCTTTGTCTCTTTTTGCCCTTCATTCCTGTTTTCCACAGTTTAGTGGATCCCTGTGGGCCCTCAGCATGTTACCCTCAGGCTCCAGGCCCTTGGACATCCAGCTGGTGTCCTGGACACTTGTCAAACTCAGTGCATGTTTGGGCCCAGATGGTTTGTGTCAGATGTGCCAATGTGTACTTCATACTATCAATGAAAGCTGGGTTCCTCTGAAACTCTAGAATTTAGCCCATCTTAAACCTTTATCCAAACTGGGTAGGGAAAAAATATGTTTTTTAGTAAACATGCTGTCATGCACGTGTTTTATTAAAATCTTTTTTTTTTTTTGGTGGTTACCAACTGAGCTATTCTCCTGCCCTTGTTTTACTAACATCTTAAACTTTACCAAGTGTCTGCTTCTCCTGATATCTGGATTTGGCAGCATCAGTCTTGGAGGCCTCCAAGATTTCTGATACCAGGCAGCAGGCCTGAAAGGACAGGTTACTGTTCAGTACGAAGTACCACTACCACCTTGCTCTGTCACAATTGCACCTACAGACCTATTTCCTTATGGGTTTATTACCTTCATTGTGTCAGAATCTGTTAAATGTAGGGACCACAGCTCTTGGGATTATTGACTAGTTACTTAAAAAAAATAGGTATTGCATTCTCCTATAGAAATTAAAACCTTTGTTGTGCCTTTAAAGCATGGGTAAGGGGTCCTCCTCCCCTTACCTACATCCCTTCTCCAGATGGGGCTCAGCCCAAGCCTCAGCCCCAGGCTTCCCCACCCTCCTCCCACCTCGGGGGTGGGGGGTGCTCCTCTTGGGTGCAAAGCAAAGTAATTCCCAGTTTGGAAGAGATGGTGACTGTCTTAAAACTGGCTCATTAGGCTGACTTTGAACTTCTGATCCTCCTGACTCAGCCTCCTGAGACCCTGTCTCCGAATTTAAAGACAAATTAAAAAAAAAAAAAAAAAAGACTGGGGATATGGGTCAGTGATTGAGCGCCCCTGAGTTCAATCCCCGGTGCCAGGTGTGTGTGTGGGTGCTCACTAGACGCAGAGCACAGTTCCTTCAATTAGACCTGCAGATTCAACGGGGAGCCCCGTGAGAACAGTGGAGATGCGCTCTGGGGACACGGCCCTAGGCAGCACCATGGCCAGCGCCCGCCGCCTGTCCCGGCTCTGAGAGGAGGGAGGGAGGCAGCTCGCCACCCCTGAGGGCATGAGGCCACCGGCGCAGTGCCGGAAGGGGCGGGAGATGATTTTGTCTCCTCTGCAGCCCACCCTGGTAGACAGACGACAGACACGTTGTGCAGCAAAACAGGTTTTAATGCTTCGAGCTCCCATTTCCTTCCACAGGGCTTTGTTTTAAATATAACAAAATGAGGTAAATCACGTTGGGTATGTACACGTTATGGACAGGCGCCGGGCTGCGGCGGCGGCGAGGGAGCTGTCTCAGGGGTCGCCGCCGCGGGCGGCCGAGGCCAGCCCCGCAACGCGAGCGCGTCCATCGTCCTGAGGAGAGTGCGTGCACGGGCGCGGGCGCTTAGAAGCATTTGCGGTGCACGATGGAGGGGCCCGCCTCGTCGTACTCCTGCTTGGTGATCCACATCTGCTGGAAGGTGGACAGCGAGGCCAGGATGGAGCCGCCGATCCATACCGAGTACTTGCGCTCGGGAGGTGCGATGATCTGCAAGAGAGCGAGTCAGGAAGGCCGCCCGCCCGCCCGCGCACCCACCCACCAACCCGGCCGGCCGCGGCCCACCTTGATCTTCATGGTGCTGGGCGCCAGGGCCGTGATCTCCTTCTGCATGCGGTCAGCGATCCCGGGGTACATGGTGGTGCCCCCCGACATGACGTTGTTGGCGTACAGGTCCTTCCTGATGTCGATGTCGCACTTCATGATGCTGTTGTAGGTGGTCTCATGGANGGGGACGCGGGGCTGGGCGCCCGCAGGGACTCACCCGTGGTCCGGCCGGAGGCATAGAGAGACAGCACCGCCTGGATGGCCACGTACATGGCGGGCACGTTGAAGGTCTCAAACATGATCTGGGTCATCTTCTCGCGGTTGGCCTTGGGGTTCAGGGGGGCCTCCGTGAGCAGCGTGGGATGCTCCTCGGGGGCCACGCGCAGCTCGTTGTAGAAGGTGTGGTGCCAGATCTTCTCCATGTCGTCCCAGTTGGTGATGATCCCGTGCTCGATAGGGTACTTCAGAGTCAGGATACCTCTCTTGCTCTGGGCCTCGTCGCCCACGTAGGAGTCCTTCTGACCCATGCCCACCATGACGCCCTGACAGAGGAAGAGACACCATGCACCGGTTACCGCGGCTGGCATCCGTAGGACCCATAGCACTTGGACCATCCCAGCTCCCTCCGGAAGAGAAGCCTGACCTGGTGGCGGGGACGGCCCACAATGGATGGGAACACAGCCCTGGGGGCATCATCACCGGCGAAGCCAGCTTTCACCAGGCCAGAGCCATTGTCACACACGAGGGCGGTGGTCTCATCTTCGTCGCACATGGTGTCTGGTTTCTGCAAGGTGGTGACCAACAGCAGTCACTGAGAAGCCTCTGGGGAGAAAAGGCCCCCATGCCCCAGGACCTTCCACTCCAAGGACCCAGGGACACCCCAGTGCTGAGCCTCAGTGTAGCCAGGGGAGCCTGGGGCACAATGGCAGGGGCTCAGGAATGCTGTCCCAGAGGAAGGGCACACTGAAAAGTTCTCCAAGGTGGGTCCAGAGGACACTGCCCGCCAGGCCACACTGCACTCCACCTGCTCCAGGAGCTGGGCTCTAGCTCAGAGGGATTAAAGCTGAACTGTCTGCTCCTGGCCAGCTAGAGGTGTAAGGATTGGCCCACAGACCAGCTTTGGTGCCCCATCTAGGGAGAGGTGGTCTGTTCTGGACACCCTGAACATTTCTGACCCAGGAGGGACACTTGCATTTGTCTGCCATCCTGAGAAAAGTGGTTCTTGCTGCCACTGGTGCTAGGGTAGGGGAGCTGTCTTCAGAAAATAAAGCAGTGGTATGAATCTCCTTAAGCACATCCTAAAATTGATCTCCTCAGGCATGTCCTGAACACTAGGGAGAGCAGTCCGACTGGAGAAGTTTCCAGCTGATTGTCTTCTCCTTAAAGCCCTTGAAATGTGGAGTGCCATGGCACATGCCTTTAATCTCAACTCCCCTGGAGGCTGAGGCAGGATGGCGAGTTTGGGGCCAACTTGGGCAACATAGTAAAGCCCCATCTCAAAACATAGAGCACCTGGGACTTGAAAGAGGCACAGGGTGGGGCAGGCCTGGGGCTGGACAGCTGGCTCTGCCCTTGTCCTTGGAGTTCCCCTTAAGTTCCCACCTTGTCCTGTTCCCCTTTCCCACTCTACCCTACCTGGGCGGGTGTCTACACCTGCTGTTCTTCGGCTGGGGCCCTGGTCGCTCCAGGAGGGAAGCAGGCTTCACTGGGAGCTGTCCGCTGCAGTGACCGCTTGTCCCCTTGCTCAGGTTTTATATAGCCCGTGGGTGCTCCCTCCACGCCGCCCCGCAGGAATGTTGCTGCCCTTCTCAAGCCATATTTGGGTGTTGGACACTAGAGTCCCTTCCTTCAGCTGGTTCTCCACATGGGCCACGCCCGGGTCCCCTGCACTGACCAAAGAAGGAGCAGGCTGGCCCTGGCCCAGGTAACCAGGACCAGGCCGTATATGGAGTGTCTCCCCAGCGGGCTGCCCCTCCCGACCCGCCCAGTTGCCTGCCAGAGTTGGGTGGGGCAAGGGCCCCTGCGCACCCACTGGGCTGGTTAGTGCCCCTGCTCTGGAGCTGCACCTGTTTCAAGGCCTCCCTGCAGTCTACCTCACACCCACTGGGCACTCCAAAGGTGCTGACAGCTGACCTCCTGCTCCCCTCCCCTCCCAGCTCTCTTCCAGGCCCCATTGCTGCTGCAGGCAGCTTCCTGAGGAGCTGGCAGCCAGGTGGGCTCAGAGGGGAGCCCTCCAGGCAGGAAAGGAAGGGAACCCTCCAGGCAGGGAAGGAAGGAGCCCTGCGGGATAACCCCCTCCCTCCCTAATCCAGAGGCCTGACCCCGACAGCCCCTCCCCACCCTGGAGGCCACTGAGGGGAGGGCGTGCAGCTGTTGCCGGCAATTGGCGTGCAGGGCGGAGCAGTGGGAGGAGGCGGGGCTTGGCAACAGGCCTTGAGGGAGCCAATGGAGTGTCACAGCCTCCAGGAACTCCTGAGGGGTGAAGGGTGGCGTGTGAGCCCCCTCCTCCAGGACCCCCAACCCTGCATGGCTGGGCTGAGCTGGCATCCTCCTCCCACCTCCTCAGTGGCCGCTGAATGTGTCCCTCTCCTGGGGTTGAAAGAAGGTTCCTAACCTACAACTAGCTAGGCCTGGAGATGGAGGAACGGTCTGTGTGTGGGGCGTGTTCTCACTGAGAGGACCCATGCTGGGTTCCGCATGGCAGCGGCCCTCTCCCGCAAGGGCTGAACAAACCCTTTATATTTAGAGGATGATGTCCACTGGCCAGGCTGCTCCCAGTCCACCTTGGAGTCACCACCTGCCAGAGCTGTGCTGGGGCTATTTATACCACTGATATATGGGGATCTGCCTTTGCGTTTCTAGGACTTGGATCTGCTGTGACAAGGTGGAGCGGGGTCAGCAGAGGTCATCAGTGGGAGCTTGGCTTCATTTGGTGGGGTACAAGGACAGCCCAAAAGGAAGTGTTCTGTGAAGAGCTCAGTGATGGGTGCAAGCCAGAAGGGAGGCCCTGGCTTCTTTGCAATTCAGTTCAGGCTTGGTGTGGAAGGAACAGCCAGGGTAGGAGAGTGCCCTGGTGGGAGTAGCAGCCTTCCTCGGGTTGGCACGGCCATCCAGCAGTGGAAAGGGGCCGCCGAAAGCTTTTCCAATTACTCTGGAGAATGGGTGACCACATTTCACTTTTAATGCTAAATCGGCCTGCAAGAGTGGGTGGTGGCCAGAGTGCACTGTATGTACCTCTTAAAAGTAAGTGCTGTTTGGGCCCTCGCCAGGTAGACCTGCCTCTCCTAGGGCAAGGAATCTGAAGGGGGAGTCCCTGAAAGGCAGACACTGACAGCCGTGAAGAGAGGCCCACCTGGCACTTCATCCATGTGACTGCTGGCTTGACAGGCCCCTGACAGTCACCCAGGGCCCCAGACCACTCTGGCCTCTCAGTGGCCAACAGACCAGAGACTGGTGGAGGAGCACTCAGGTTCAGCCACACAGCGCAGCTCCCCTCTGCTGAGCAAGTCACTCCCGCACAGACCCCAGCTCAGGGAGAACCCAGGCCTTGCGTGTGAGGGAAGGGCTCCAACACTGACCTATACTCTTGGTACTTTGAACACTTATATTTTGACAGGGGCTCACCAAGTTGCCCTAGTGGGGCTCTGGATCTTCTCCAAGGAAGAGGCAAAAGCTTCTTGAAATGCAAAGCAAGGACTTCAGGATCAGTTGTCCCCTAGAGAAGACACTTTCTCTCACAGGCTACCCATCCACAAGTGCAGGGGATGGAGGCTCCAGCAGAGAAGGCCTGGTCCTTCTGGCCTCTTCTTCCCCTAGGATGGCTACCTCCAGACTGAAGATTCAAATGCAGTGGGGCCCTCTGAGCCCCTTCCCCACACCCAATGCACTCTGGGGTCAAGCAGATCCTGATCTGCCTCCCCTGACTGCTAAGTGACCTTGGGTAAGTCATTTCTGTAAGGTTCCAGCATCCGCAGCTGGATCAAAGTGTTCCATGGGACTGAGCCAAGTTGCACTAATGAGTGCCTGGGCCCTGGGTGTCCTTCCTCCAGTGACTGGGAGGGCCTGCGGGGGCGGGGGGGGGAGGGGGAAGGGGCTGGAGAGGTCAGGGACAGTGGTGGAAGGGCCAGTGCAACATTCACTGTATTTGGAGCTTGCGCAGATAATTCTAACATTATTAAAAGTGACAAAACCCAAAACCAATAAACGTCCCATGTTTCAACTTTGGGAGTGCAAACTATGGCACACGCCTATAATCCCAGTGGCTCAGAAGGCTGAGGCAGGAGGATCACAAGTTCAAAGCCAGTCTCAGCAATGGCGAGGTGCTAAGCAACTCAGTGAGACCCTGTCTCTATTAAATAAATAAAATGCAAAAATAAGGCTGGGGATGT
>NW_025999927.1:475652-481217 GCF_001458135.2 Marmota marmota marmota
AAAAAACAAAACAAAACAAAAAAACACCCTCTTGAGGACTAAGGCATGCATTCCCAAGGGCCAAGGGCTGTTGTCAGGGAGTGCAAAGACCTTGTGGCCCACAGAGTCTATGTACACAGAGGACAAAGTGGACCTGCAGGGCTGAGCTCTCCCTGGGGTGGAGATAGCTGGAAGAACATCGAAACTGGCTCTGCAAGAGGGGTGGTATCAGTGGGCTGGGGCTCAGCAGCAGAGTGCTTGCCTAGCAAGTGTGAGGCACTGGGTTCGATCCTCAGCACCATATAAAAATAGACAAATAAAGGCATTCTGTCATCTACAACTATAAAAAAAAATTAAAAAAAAAAGAGGGGTGGTATCAGGAGGGGCGAATGGGGACCAGGGCTGCAAAGCAATGGCCAAGAGCAGAGGAGAGCTCACACCTGCTCCCACAAGAGGCCACAAAACAGAGGTAGACAGTCCCCGTCCTCCTTCCCCATGGAACCACATCCCCTTGAGGGGGGTCTCCCATGTGGCCCAGGTCAGCCTCAAGCCTGTGATCCTCACAACCTCCTGAGTCTATGGGTTTCCTAGTGTACCTGGCTCCATACACTATAAGAAGCATTTCAGTTTCTTCTGGCTGGGGGATTGCAGGGGGTTATGGGTTGGATGTAAGGTGTCCCCCAAAAGCTCCTATTAATGCCAAATTGTTCAGAGGTGAAGTGATTAGATCCTGAGCTGTCATCTAACTGCCCATGCCAGTCTGAATGGATGGACTGGGTGGTGACCGCAGGCAGGTGGGCGTGGCTGGAGATGGGCATTGGGGCTGTCCTGGATGGGTCCATCTTCCCTGGGCCCACTTCTTCCCTCAACCACACCACTCCTCTCCTCCCAGCAACCGAGGAATAAATCTCTGAAACCTTGAGCCAAAATACTCTTCGCCCCTTTGTTGTTCTTGGGTATTTTGGTCACAGTGATGGAAAGGTGACGGTTACAGAATCTTGTTTCCTTCCTACTTTTAACTTTTTATTTGTGTGTGTTTGGGGGGGGGGGGAGATACTGGGAATCAAATTCAGGAGTGTTCTACTTCTGAGCCACATCTCCAGTCCCTTTTTTCCCCAAATGTGTTTTCTTTCTTTCTTCACATGACTTTCCTAAATACAGGCTTTCCCGGGGCTGGGGATGTGGCTCAAGCGGTAGCGCGCTCGCCTGGCATGAGTGCGGCCCGGGTTCGATCCTCAGCACCACATACAGACAAAGATGTTGTGTCCGCCAAATACTAAAAAATTAAAAAAAATAAAAAAAAAATACAGGCTTTCCCTTCCTCCAGTGCTTACCGGGCACCTGGCGTCTGGTGAGTGCACTGCTCACACGCAGCAGGCACTCAGGGTCTCAATAGCATAGGAAGAGAGCTCCTCAGCAGGCCCCAGTGTGCTCGGAAGGTGCTGGAGGCCTGGGATCCAGACCCGGCTCCAGGCTTCAGGCTGTCAGACAGCTCCTCCACTTAGGGCCCAGCTGGTCTGCCTGTCCTGGACCCCCTCACATACCCCCAAGGCCAGCTACTGGAGTCACTGCTGCCACCTGAGGCCCCCAGTGGGCCTTGACAGTGTGTACAAGGCAGGCAAACACCCTCCACAGGATATGGGTTGCACCCAGAGTCATTGTCAGTTACTTGATTTACCCAAAATCATTTATGATAAAGAGTGATATGGAAGGCAGAAAAATGTATTTAAAACCATGTCTCAATTCCATTTTTACTGTTCTGTCCACTGTTCTGGAGCTTCGAAGCCCAAACAGCCAGGGAGCAGCCTCCCTCCCTGCCAGGAGGGCCACACCTCACCACAGAACCCTGGGGCCTGGGCATAGGCCTGGCTTCCCGTGGAACCCTTCCCTCCTCACACAGGGGATGATTGTGATGGCAGGTGGAGGTGGGAGGAGCCCGTGTCCCCAGAGCACTGACTGTGTCATCACAGTTAATGTCCTGTGAACTGAAGCTTGGTCTTCTAGCCACTAACTTGTGACAGTACCTCCAACAAGCTCCTAACCTGGCTCTGACATGGGGCCGCCAAGTTCCTTCCCAACAAGCAGGAGGGACCGCAACTGGGCTCTGCACCACATTTGACTTCTGACCTTCTCAGCTGTCGGGCAAGCAGCTAGTGAGACTCGCCTGGCCAAGAGTGGCTGGCCAGCAATGACTGCTATTTTGCTTTTATCTAAAGCCAGACAGTGCCCAGTGACAACTGGTTAGGACAGAGAGCTTGGAGAAAACGAACCCCAGAGGTCTCCAGCATGGTGAATGGTGGTGATAAGGGCAGCCACGGTGAGGACTGAAGGAACTCCACCAGCACCAGACGACCACCCACAGCAACAGCAGGGTGTGGGAGGTGGGGGGGGGGTCAGAAGGCAACACCAACTGTTATCCACTGAAGTACTTTCACTGAAACTCATTCATTTATGTGCAAGTTAAAAATGCTCGCAGTGACTTAATTAGTTATCAAACTCACATGACTTAGGCCCACTGTTTTTTGCTTTTAATTCTGTGTTAAGTCAGTAAAATTTGACATTTATCTTGCTAGACAGGTATTTCCCACTAGTCCCAACCAAAACAGAAGTCAAACACCCCAAATCCTCTCCAGTGTCATAAACATCAGAGATACTCCAGGGCCCTCCTCACTTTTAAGGGTCATGGACCCCGAGGCCTAGAAGTGATATGTGTACGTGCAGCCAGAACCAGGATGAGAGCTGCAAAACACACTGGACCACATTATAGAGAACAGAGAGAGGGTCAGCCAGGTATGGCGGCCTATGATCCTAGCACCTCAGGGACTGAGGCAGGACGACAACCAACCCAGGCAACTTAGGGAAACCCCATCTCAAAATTTTAAATAATTAAGAAAATAAAAAAGGCTGGAGATGTAGCTTGGTGGCAGAGCGTCCCTGCATTCAACTCCATTACCACAAAATAATGAAGAGAAAGGGCAGTAAATGCACAGACAACTGATATAGATTTCAGTGGAAAAAGAGAAAATGCCACATAAAAAGCCAAAATCACAGTACAGCAAATTATATCAGCTTTCAAATACAGCACAGAGAAAGTTCTGCTGCACGTGCTACCACAGTGCACTAGCTCCCCAGTGTTTAAGGCCTAAATTTTTTATAATTGTACTCAATTAATTTTATAATTGGACACACTTGTACAGATCTTAGAAAGTGACCAGTTGTAGAAAACTTTACATTTGTCCCTGGACGTAATATTCATAATTTGCTTTCAAAACAAACTCAAAGTACGGGTTGGACTTGAGGCTTCCCAGCTGGTCTGCCTGCAGCAGGCCCTGCACCTCTGGCAGGTACTCACTGAGCCGGACGCCTGTGGACAAGCACAAAAACACTTTTACTGCACAGAACTCTCTAGCATACTGTGGCCCGTGGACCAGGACCCATGCCTGTGCGAACCGCCCCCCTGAGGTCTCCTCTGCAGGTGGACAGCCCCTCCCTGCAGGCTTCAGCAGATGTGGAGTCTCTTTCCCACAGTGTAGGTCACACTTAACAATCACTTGAAAACAACATTGAGTAGTTGCTTCCCCAGCTGGGAAACCCTTTGGCAGAGAGGCTGTCAACAGCACTGGTACAGTGTCTCTGGGGTAACAGCTGGGGTCTAACCAGCAGGCAGCACAGCCTCTGTTGGCCTGCAGAGGCCACGCCAAGGAGAACCAGCCAGATAGGCCAGGCAAGGTGAGGTCTTCATGGGTACAAGAAAGCATGAGAAATTTCTTCATTTGACAAGTGAAGAAAAATAAACAAAAATTTTAAATTAATAAGACAAAGATATAATTTGTTACAGCACCGTAAGTTCTGAAAACCAGTACTGGTTTTAAAAACAAAGTCCTCCCAGTGTCTAGCACCATTTTTTTTTGTATTTCTCACAGAAAGAAAATCTGGATTAATAAACGTTAGAGGCTAAATCTGAAATGTGTATGTTACTTACTGCCATTAACACACTTTTAGCAAAGACCTTTTCTCTGTAAAGCATTATTACTCTTAAGAAGACACCGCCTGGGTGTCAGAAGGTCAGCCTCCAGAAAAGCCCACCTTGCATCTGGCTTTAGGGCCTCGTTGCCCTAAACCCTAGGGGTTCAGGAGGCTGCATATCTCCTTCCCCGTGACTGTGACCAAGCCAACCCTTGGCCTGCTGTATACAGCCTTCAATCTTCAAGAGAAGTCAGGAAACAATACTGATAAGCACCCCCAATGAGCAAGTGTTGGCAGCTGCCTAAACAGAAACCTCAGTGCTCCCCAGGGGACATGGCATCTCACTCCACCAGGCAAGGTGCTTTGTCACCAGGGTCACTTTCTCATCTGTAGGATGAACTCAGCCATAGGTTGTAGCCACCCTGGGCCCCCAGAGCCCACACTGCAGTGTCAGCTCACGTTGGAACCTGTTCTTACATGAGAGCCCTGTGTGGAAAGGGCCCCAAAGGCAGGATAGCTACATGCCCCTCTAAGTTATAGGAGCTTCTCCTGGTGTCCGTCTGTGTACAAAACTCAACAATTCTGTGTACAACCAGGACTTACTGTTCTTGCTCTCTCTCTGTTCCATCATTTACTGGGTGTGGGTGCTGAGCACCAAGAACTCAGCTCTACACATGTCCATGAGCACCTGCTCACAAGGCTGGGCCCGAAGGCCTCCCAAAACTTATCAGCTCAGCTAGAGCCTCTGCAAGTGCAGAAAGCTGCCATGTCCAGTGTCTTCCCAACTCCAAACACGGAGAGAGAAAAGGCTCACAGACACAGGTTAGCTCTCATGAACTTCCAGCAAAAGGCTCTGCAGCTCAGAACACTGGCTGTGGGGCCTGGTGCTTCTCTGGGGTCCCTTCTTTATGTGGCTAAGCCAGAGACCCTGGCCTATGGGAATGTCACACAGGATAGAGGCATGGCAGGAGGACCTGGTCTAGAAGAGCTGGGCACACTGATGTGCACATGATTCCACATTTAACAACCAACATTCTCTGAATGACTCCCACATGCCAGACAGCAGGCCAGGCATGTTGTGTGAGAATGCACCATGTATTTTGCAGGTTTGTGCACTGAAGGCGTTCAGTGCATGGACGTGCTGACCTGATGAACAGTTCTTTCATGCAGGAGGGCCCTGGGCTTACCATTGTGCACCCCTCCCAATGATGATGGAGTGTCTCTGCCTGGAGCTCAGTCTGTTCTGCACACTGCCTGGATTCTGGCACCCCACACCCTGACCTCATGATTCTACAATAAACATGAGTCATATTTGTTTTCATGTATAAAATGTGCAGTCTCTCATCTCTTGACCAATATTCTGAATACTTTAAGCTCCTGGAACGTGAAAGGCAGTTTATAAAAAGCTTGTTTTCTCAAATTCACCTTTCCCTCAAGAATGAGCACTGGGGGCTGGGGATGTGGCTCAAGCAGTAGCGCGCTCGCCTGGCATACGTGCGGCCCGGGTTCAGTCCTCAGCACCACAGACAAACAAAGATGTTGTGTCCACCGAAAAACTAAAAAATAAATTTTGAAAAATTCTCTCTCTTAAAAAAAAAAAAAAAAAAAAAAAAATGAGCA
>NW_025999927.1:482566-538018 GCF_001458135.2 Marmota marmota marmota
AAAAAAAAAAAAAAAAAAAAAAAAAAGAATGAGCACTAGAGGAGGAAAAAAAAAAAAAGAATAAGCTTATTTACCTATTTATCACCAAATGAAATTTTGCTCACTGCCTTCGGCACAAAATACACACATAAAACACATCCCTGTCTTGTTTGAAAATGAATCCTAGTCTTAAATGGATTTGTACAAATATCTTCTAGTTTGTTCTTAAACACGGTATGGCCAGTGACCCCTCATAGCTCATAATACACCCCAGAGCTCATAGCTAATTCCAAACCTTCAGCCTTCAAAAGATTTAAATGGAAAATCAAGAGAACTCTTACTGCCATCAGTTGCAGGTTTGGGGAGTCACACCAGTGGTGGCCATGGTGTCCCTCCTGTATCACTACTTTGCTTTTCTTCTTCTTCTTTTTTTTTGGCATTGGGAATTGAACCCAGGGGTGCTTTTACCACTAAGCTACACTCTCAGCCCTTTTCACTTTTATTTTGAGATAGAATCTCACTAAGTTGCTCAGGTTGGCCTCAAATTTGTGATCCTTCTGTCTGAGCCTACTGAGTTACTGGGATTACAGGTGCATGCCACTGCATCTGGCTGAAACTGCTTTATCTTAAATCCACTGTCATTTGACATCTTGGCAAATACCCATTATCCTAAGACTTGTAAACTGAGAAGTGATACTGTGATTTTAAAAAATTTTTTATACCAGGGATTGAACCTAGGGGTGCTTCACCACTGAGCCACATTCCCAGCCTTTTTTATTTTGAGACGGGGTCTTGCAAAGTTACCTAGGGAGGGCCTTGCTAAGTTGCTGAGGCTGGCTTTTAACTTGTGGTTCTCCTGCCTCAGCCTCATGAACCACTGGGATAACAGGCATGTGCTACCATGCCTGGCTGATACTGTAATTTCTTTTCTTTTTAACACAATACCGTTGTTTTATGTATTTATTTTTACGTGGTGCTGAGGATTGAACCCAGTGCCTTACATGTGCCAGGCAAGCGCTCCACCACTGAGCCAAAAAACCCAACCCCTGATACTGTGATTTCTAATGGTAACAAAACGCTTACCATCTTTTAAAAGTTTCTGCAGGATTTTCACAAAGACACTGTCTTTAGACACTTCAATTGGATCATCTTTACCATCTGAACTGGACCAGCTAGAAAACAAAACACATGAAGAAAATAGCACCATCACTCTTGTGTTCCCATATGGATGTAATGGGGATGGACAGCGCTCTCTGTGATGGTGGTCAAAGCTGAATGACAGGCCTGCAGTGTGGACATGCTTCCAGACACCACGGACCTCTGACTTCCAGACACAGGAGGAACCTCAGACAGCATATTCCAGTACATGGGTGACGGTTACGAATTCAAGCCTGTCTTCCACTGCCTGGGCGGCAGAAGGGAGTTCCTCCTCTAGGGGCTCACATGGCCCTGCTCTGAAGTGCTCAACATGCAAGCCACCAAACACCAGCACCAACAAGAAGCAGGACAAGGCTCCTCTTGGGTGCCTGGGATAGGACAATAAACTGAGGACCACAGAGCGGGTGCTTGAGCGCCCCAACAAAGCTCCTCCAGGGCCTGGCTGCCACCTCCCAGGACCACACCTGGGCCCAACTCCCCTGGGGCTCATGTCTGACCAGGACTGCCAGGGGTGGAAATCCCCCTCTGCACAGGCAAGAGGGCTGTGGCCTCCCAGCCTGACTCAAGCAGCAGGTCACATTCTGTGGCAGCATTGCAAGTAGCAAACTGCGTGAGCACTTCCTGCTGTTGAGCACCGGCACCCCACGAAGAACAGCTGGACCGGGACACGTACTCGTCCCTCTGCAGGGCTCTGCAGAGGATTTCCAGCTTCAGGTCGTCAATGTTCACGTCTTCATCCTTCATAGCAAAACAAAGCATCCTGGTTATATTCTGGCTGTCACAAAGAAACAGTCTTCAATTTTATTTATGTCAACTCCTAATCCTGCATAAATAGTGTCTTTGCTTTTAATATTGATACTATAGTTTATAATTTTTAAAAACTCCCTTTGAGACATTAGTTCTGTTTAGAAAGGGAACCCAACTGCATTATGCAAGTTAGCTTTGGATCACTACACTCCAGGTCATCAAGAACTGCAAGAGATAGATTTTTTTTCTTTCTTTCTTTTTTTTTTTTTCATGGTGCTAGGGATTGAACCCAGAGCTTTGTGCATGTGAGGCAAAGCCTCAGGTTAAGGTTATTAAATGAGCTTGTACAAAAGCTAACCTTGTGGGACTGGGGCTGTAGCTCAGTTGGTAGAGTGCTTGCTTAGCATGTGTGAGGCACTGGGTTTGATCCTCAGTACCATAAAAAATAAAATAAAGGTATTGTGTCCATCTGCTATAAAAAAATATTTTTAAAAAACTAACCTTGGGGGCTGGGGCTATAGCTCAGTGGTAGAGCACTTGCCTAGCACCTGTGAGGCACTGGGTTTGATCCTCAGCACCACATATGAATGAGCAAAATAAAGGTGCACTGATAACTAAAAAAGTGTTTAAAAAAAAAAAAAAAGCTAACCTTGTGTTTTTAAGATCCACCAAACAACTCCCATTCACCCTGCCCTAACACAAGGCCTTCCTACAGAGCAGCACCATAATCTTTTGAAAGTGAGAACACTCCCCTTAAGGTGAGCGCTGTGAGGAAAATACCTCAGAATACTGAAAAGCTGCAGTTATCTATCTTTGCACTAGAACATGAGAGTTACCAGGAACCAGAGCCCCATGGCAGCTCTACTCCAGGCTGGGGCCTGAGAGCCGGGGCAACTGTCTCACCTCTTCAATATACTCTAGCAAGTCCAAAGCCTTCTTGAAATCATACTCGTTGGCTCTTCTGTTTTCTTCACAGATGTACAGCTGCAGCAAGTTACACGAGGCAGGTCATTCTCAGCTATCAGCGTAATGCCAGAGAACTTGGGAGAAGCCACCCTGTCCTACAGTGAGCTAGAGGCTTTTAAGGCCAAGAACCACGACCCAGGTGGAGGCCAGCGAGCTGTACCACAGTAGGCTGGCCTGGTGGGGTGTGTGTGTGGGGTGCTGGTCTTCTCAGGAGGAAAGAGCACTGGCCAACTTGCCCATGCAACCCCCTCCCAGCCATACCCTCGGGAACACTTGGTTCCCAGAAAAGGGGCATAGGCGGCACCCGTGAACCATACAAATCCTTTTCTGAACTATTTTGCTACGGAAAACTGAAGAGTGACATTGTAGAGGAAATATCAGTTGCACAGTGCACTCTTCCAGGAAAGTGAACTACAGGTGACTCCTCCTGGTCACAAGAGGTGGATCTGGAGGGCCAGGGGAGCAGCCCGGGGAGGTAGAGGCTGGCCAGCACACACTGGGGTGTTATGAGCACGGGAACAGGAGGTGTAACACCTACACTGATGAGCTGTGGAGCTGTCAGCACGGGCATGGCACCGAGGCGCAGCTGTCTCTCTGCCAGCAGCTGCTCAGGCAGGGTCTCCTGGTGCAGCAGGAAGCGCTCCTGCTCAGCCATTGCTGGTGTTCAAGGACAGAGAGGGAGAAGGATGAGACTTTCACTTCTGCAGTCACAAAGCAAAACCGACGACAAAGAGCTCTAGCGCCACAACATTGCTACGTCACAGCACTGCTGCACAATGACCTCAGGATGCCACCAGTACTGCTTCCTCCTGGCTGCTTCAAGAGGGGCGGGGCCCAGACTTTAGCCCCAGTGTGGCCCAGCCTCATCCACACAGGGGAATGGGACAAAGCCACCAGGGCACAACAGGAGAAGAGCAGTGCCTGCACTGACATGAGGCCAGCCTACTGGCCAGCACACAAAGCCTCTGCATGCGCAGACTCTCTGGGCTGCTAGGTAGGCATTGCTGTGCAGTCAAAGTACCTGCAGCACCACACACACTCAGTTTTTTAAAAAGCATGTTTGTGCACTTCAATATCTAGAAAAGCAGATCCAGAGGGCAGCTCAGGGAGCGAGAACCTATTACAACACAACTTATTTGGTGTGTTTTTTCTAAAATTTACAGATTTCCCATATGGTTATTTATTTTCCCATATAGTTATTCATATAACTTTAAAGTCATTACAACAGTCTGCAGGGAATCCATCCGAGAGACCTGAACATAACCACTGTGTAGACCTCAGCCTGTCCACACAGCAGAGGCCCCTCCTCCAGGCCTATTTACTTCACTACTTGCACATGTGTGACAGTGGTGCTAGGGGCTTAGCTTGGAGCCTTGCACATGCCAGGCAGGCCCTCTACTACTGAGCTACACACACTCCGGGCCCTCTTCAATTTTTATTTTGAGAAAATTACAAATCTGTAGCTTCTGCGGGACCTGGCATGTCTCTGGGCGTTCTGCCTGGCCCGCTGCTGGACGGTCTGACTACACACGTCCCCCTCTCATGGAGGGTGCAGTTGTCATGGCACACCACGTCCACAGACTTCAGCAGGTACCACCCGATCACCATGGTTCAGAGTCAGGCCCACAGAGTGGACACAGCATGCTACAGTCACCTAGTATTAAACACATCCAGGCTCTCTCAGTGGTTCCCAAATCAGAGGTGTGACCTAAGAACCAACTGCAATCTCTGGGTGATGGCTTTTGGGTTCCTATAATCTAGGGCTGCCTGTCTTTTGCATTGCCGAAATGTTAAGTGTCCAGCTGAGTACGCTGTAAAATGTTCTGCCCTTGAGGCACACTGGCTGTCCCCTTGTGACCAGATTCAGGATGAACACTTCAGGCAGAAATAGGAAGGCGACAGCAGGTACCACTTGTCACACCACCCCAGGAAGCGTGGGATGTGGGCTGTGTCTAATCTGTGTACCAACACTCTGAAACCCGGCAACATCTTTCACCAGACCCTGAACTGAACGGGCCTGCCATCTTTTTGAGATGGGGGCCTTGCTAAGTTGCATAGGATGGCCTTGAATTTGCTCCTGCCTTCGCCTCCAGAGCTGGTGGGACTGTAGGCATGTGCAACAGTACCCGACTGATTCTAGTGTCTTTTGGTGACCAATCATTTGCTGTAATTGCAAAGTGGTGACATCAACCACCCTGTCCATATTAGCTGTCAATTATTTGTAAAGAAGCATTTTACTGACCACCCCCCCTTTTGGGGAACACTGTGGATTCATGGACTTTTACTTTTTTTTTTACACACACACACACACACACACACACACACACACTCTCTTTTAATTAATTAATTAATTATTCTGAGACAGTGCCCTAAGTTGCTAAAGCTGGCTTCAAACTTGTGGTCCTCCTGCCTCATCCTCCTAAATTTCTGGGATTATGGGTATGTGCCACCATGTAAAGCCCTGGCTTTTCTTTCATAAACTGTGACATGCAATCCTTCACCACCACCTTGACACTGAGAAGGAGCTGTTCAAGGCTCTTGTACTTTCTGACCCAGCAGAACCCTCCTAGGTCACCTGGTCAACAGCCCCGTTTCTTCTCACTGGAAACTGGAAGAGACACCAGACTGCACAGGGCTCGTGGCATGGGACAGTGTGGGGCCCTTCAGACAAGACCCCACCGAGATCTGCAATTTGAATATGTAACAGTTCTCTTTCATTTCACACTTGTGACTCCCTTCTCGGTTCTCAAAAACAAAACAGTATTTCCTCACTTCATCTACAAAACAGATTCAGAACTGCACCAACAGCACGGCCTATGAGAAGCCCCATGTGAAGCCCGAGCTCTCTCTGCAGTCCCACCTTAGAATACTGTTGCCAAGCGTGCATAACCAGCCTTCCAGTCATGCTCACTTGAACATACATACATACATATATATATATGTGTGTATGTATATATATATATATATATATACACACACACACACACATATATACACACATATTGTATCAGGAATTGAATATAGGAAATGAAGGGTGCTTAACAACCAAGCCTCATCCCCATCCCTTTTTAAATATTTTTATTTAGAGACAGGGTTTCACTGAGTTATCTAGGGCCTTGCTAAGTTACTGAGGCTGGCTTTGAACTTGAGATCATCCTGCCTCAGCCTCCCAAGCTGCTGGGATTACAGGCGTGTGCCACTGTGCCCGACTTTTTATTCTTTAGGAATTCTGGCTTAAAATACAAATTCTTTCCAAAAAATAAGGATTTCAAGCACATAACCAAGTAACTGCAGGAATGTGGAGTACACAGCGCCTTGTATGAGAGAGGGCTACGCACACTCCAGGCGCTAAGCAACAGTGTGACCTTTACCAGGCTCTCCTCCAGTTTCATTCTTACCTTCAATTTTTTCTTGCAATACATCCTCTGAAAGGTCCGATGCTAATGCAGCCAATTTACTCAAGCCAAGAAGTGTTTTTTTCTTGGCAAAATAACGAGTCTCCATATTTGCCAAACCCAGAAGCGTTGCATGAGCCTACAATAAACCACAAGAGGCAGGGTAAGGTCCTGGTGTCAACCTGACTGGGAAGCAGGGCTCGGCACACCCTGAATGCTGCCTCCCCTGAGCTGAGCCCATGATGGCACACCAGCAACCAGGACAGCCAGCCTGCTTGGAGCCGCAGTCGCAACTAGGCAGGCCGCCGGGTACCTGCCAGGGGAGTGCTTTACTCAACCAACTGGAATGAGCTAGCTCTGAGAATATGTTCATTACAATAATGGTTATGCACGCTTGGCAACGACTGCTCCAGAGATTACTGTTTTGTATCAGTAGCCAAAGCACAACGGCTCACTTTTTTTTGAGGTATTAGAAGTAATGACAACGTCATCATAAATCAATAATGCCAGATTTATCGAATTATTCCAGAGTGGGAGGATTTAATAACCTGTAAGTACTACCTTCTAAACTTGTAAACATTGTTTATTATAAGTTGACAAAAACAAGCACATACATTTATGGAGTGCAAAATGAGGTTATAACACACACATACAATGTGGAACTCTTAAATCAGACCAATGAATAGCTCCTTTACCCAAGGACTTATTTTCCACGATAAGAATACTTGAAGTCTACTCCCTGAGTGCACCGCTGTCAACTGGCAGCACGTAAGCAGCACCTTTCCTCCCTGGGCTGCAGCTTGCATGGTGGCTGCAGCCCTCTGCCCCTCACCTTAGCCTCTGCTAGGGTCTGCTCTCTGCTTGAGTGACTCCGTGCTGGACCCTGCGGATGGGAGACTACAGTACTCGTCACTCTAGTCCCAGCTTATTCCACTGAGCAACAGGTCCACCAGGGTCACCCATGCTGTAGCCAATGGCAGATTTGTTTCTAAAGCTGAGTGTCGCGCCACCATGCACGTGCCTGTCATTCACCCACGTGGATGCAGCTAATCCCTCAACTTGGTCGCTAATATAGTCAGTGCACAAGTGTGGGTGGCACACTGATGTCACATTGTCTGGGGACACCCAGAAGTCAGCAGCAGGATGTGTGGCCACTGCTGATCTCTGAGCAGCCCCAGCACAGCCCCCACTGGCTGCATGGGGGGACACTCCCACCGAGACCAGGCTGAGGTTCCTTCTGCCGCCTCCTCCCCAGCACCATTCTCCTGTGGTGCTAAGGAGGCTGCTCTGTAAGGCATGCACTGGCCTGCAGGACTGCCCTGTACTCGCTGTGGTGATACCAAGCGTGCTCCTCTGTGGCATCCATACCACTTCTCTTCAGAAATGTCTACTCAGGTCTTCTGCCCATTTTTAAGTTGAGTTCCTTGTTCTCTTGCCTTTGAGTTCCTTGTATATGTCTTAGACACAAACCCCTGCTCAGGAGCACAGCCATAAATAGTGGTTGAATTACTAAAACCAAATGAATTCAGAACACACCAACAGCTGCACACACCCATTTCACACAACCGGGTCCTTCTTACCTTTTCCAGCTCTTGGCTATTAACCTCGTGTAGCCAGCTGAGATGTTCATGAGCTTGCAAAAAACTTGCCAACTGTCCATGTTGAGAAACAGGCTGAGACAACAACTTGCCCCGCTTTCCTTTTTCCAGATACCAACGGAAGAGAAAGTCTGAAAAATTCTACAAGTCACAGAGGTGAGAACCCATTACTGCTTGTCAGTGCAGCTCTAAGACGCTCTGGCATGACAACAAAATGCTAAGCAGCTTCCAAAGCCCAAAGTAGGTTCTCCTTTTACGCAATAATTTCCTATGCTGTTACCACATCGATACGTATTCCTACGATAGTGATTTTCCTGTTTGCCTAATTCAATCATCTCACTGGACAAGCCAGTAGGCTCAGGTTCAGAAGGAATCTCATTTCATAATCACTGGCTTTGCTACTGGCAGAATCGGAATGTGCACAGGTTGGTGAGGGAGCTGTCAGCCATGAGTAGTAGTTAAATTTAACTAATGTTAAAACTTCAGTTTCTCAGGCGCCGGCCAAGAGCCTCAGTGGTCAACAGCCACGTGTGTCCAGCTGCTCTCACTTGGACAACGGATATAAACATGATCTCCACCATCACAGAGCGTTCTACTGGAGAGCATGGGACTGTGCCATCCCCCAGCAAGGCCTCGCAGGCAGTGCCATGCGGATAGCCACGGGGGCTGGCGTGGTGAGTGGGAATCCAGGCAGGCCCCCAGGAACCTTGTGCTGGGCACTGGAATGCGGTGCACATGGATTTGAAGACCAGGGGAGAGTTAGGAGATATTCGCACCAGAGGTCTCTTCCCAAAAGACATGAGACCAGAAATGAAGCACAATGGTAGAGGTGGTGACAGAGCCCTGGCCACCTCCCTGCCGGTTCTGCTGCGCTCAGCCTCGCACTGCAACTGCAGAAGGAAAGGGCTGTCCCAGGAGAAAACACTCATCCCACCACACTGCTCTTTCACCCCAAAGTCCACACCACAACTAGAAACCACAAGACCAAAGAGGAGGTCAGCTGAGGCTGACCCAAGAGTGAGCAGGTTGTAAAGTCAGTAGGGCTTGAAGATAATCACAGAACACGTTAAAGGAAATGTACACACGGAGGGAAAATGCCCACAGATGATCAGAATCCATAACAAGAATTTAAAAGTCACAATGGGTGGAAAGCACACAGTTCAGCACTACTGTGAAATTCTGTACATGAAGCGCCCCATAGCTGGGCCCTGACCACACAAGGAGCCAGTGAGGTCCCACAACACCCTATAGATGCCTGGGCCCTGAACACACAAGGAGCCAGTGAGGTCCCACAACATCCCAATAGATGCCGCTGTGGGTCACAGGACGCACGGCACCTGCTTGGGCTGCACTAAGTACAGGTGCTGCTGTAGATACAAAACGATGGCACCTACCCCAAGGCCCCAGGGACAGATGGAAGACAGCAGCCTGACCACAGGGTGGCCCACCACCCACATGCCCAGCGCCTTACCTGATCGGCGAACTGAGTCATGTAGCGCTGGAGCCTGCTCTGGTTGTCAGTCTGCTCACACAACTGTACTAAGATGTCAAAGTCACAGTACTTCTCTGCTAGAGAAGCAGCCCACGAGTACTGGCCCAGTGTGACTGAAAATGAGAACAGAAGGAAGAAATCCTGTTAGCAAACATTAAAGACATAGTGAAAACAGTACTTGAAACTTCCCTGTGTTCATACTGCACACTAAGAATAACCAAGGGGACGGGGACCTTTCTGGCTGCTGGCACTAGTTTCCTAATCCATATGCACTGCCAAAGTGCAGACACAGTCCACTGCCTCCCTGCAGCTTCCAGACACGATGCAGTCTCCCACTTCCCGGCCAGCATGCCTGGCCCTCAGCTCCACAGCATGCCTGCTTGGCCCTCCCCAGCCATGCCACACTCTGCTGTGAGGCTGCTCCTGCAATGCCCGAGAACTGGGCTCTTTAGGTCACTGTTTAATCAACTGCCCTCTTTGGTCTATCCCTTGGGCCTTGGGGTGGGTGCCATCTTTGTGTGTCCACAGTAGCATCTGTATGTACTTGGTGTAGCCCAAGCAGGTGCCGTGCCTGAAGAAGGCTGACTAAACACACAGGGACAGCAGTAGTGTCTGCAGCACTCCGAGTTCTTGGATAGGGCGGGGAAGACACCACCACACTGGCCAGGCTGCACATCCACTGCTGGACACCTATAAAAGCTTAAATTGGGCAACAAAGAAAAGGAAAGACCCTTGGTACTCTTGGTTTTAGTTGCTCAATTTAGGTTTTCCCAAGGTATCCCATATGGAGGCACAGGGACATATGGGTGTCTGACCCCTCCTTTGGTCCTGCACACTCAGACCCAGAGCCTCCACAAAGCACCCTGCACTCACGTAGAGGAGACAAGAGGTCTGAGCGTCTCTGCAGGTACTCCATTTCCAGGCTGTTATATCTCTCCTGGTCACTGGACCTGTCCAGAGACTTCAGCTGTGAAACATAGCCATCCAGAAAGCAATCAATCAGTGCAACCAGTTGCTCCATTAGGATGTTGCGGAGATTGCTGTCTGCCTGCGGGTAGACAATCTTCAGGATGATCCCGTGCTGGCGCACGATAGCGGTTCGGATGCCAGCGGGCCCACTTGTTGCTGTGGAGTCACAAAGAGTTGTTGGCTGTCAGGGTTTCCCAGTGGCTGAGGGAAAATCAGTTGCCTAAAGCCCATGTGATATCACTGCTACAGGGAAGCATGTTTGTGTGCAGGTGACACTGGCCTGTGCCCTGAATGAGCTGCATTCCCTGTGGAGCTCCCCTCAGCAGTCAGGCAAACCGCACCTTCTTCCTTCTGAACTCTGCCAAAGCTTCGGCACCTCCTTTGTGGTGCTACGTCAATGTAACATACAGCCCATTGCCTAGGGCCAGGCCTGTTTTTGGGAGCAGCTACTTGTACTGAGATACCAGTGGTATCTACTACTTGTACCAGTAGATGTACAGTGAGTATCAGTTAAAACAAATGCTGGGGGAGTCTACAAGTGCATGCGAAGGAATGAGTAGCAGACCAGCACTGTCATGCTGGAGGCGGCACTGGGGTTTATTCATGCCACTCACAAACCTGCGCTCAAACATAGCTGCCAGCAGGTCAGGCTGTCAGGAGCACACTGAGCAGGCCCACCATGTGCCATGGGGCACATGTGGCTTCTGCTCCTACAGACTTGCTCTGGGGACAACGGGCTGTAAGGAACACCCTGTGAGCAGCAGTATTCTACCTGTCCATGGAACATATTCCGGTTCTTTTCCTCCTGCATCTTCTCTCCTGTACAAGGAGCTTCTATTTTGGCGATAATGACTAGCAGCCTGCAGCATGTCCTGAGAAAACGAGACATATTATCACAGACAGATGTGACATGGTTTTACTTTTCCTTTTTTTGTGGTGCTGGGGCTTGAACCAGGGCCTCACATGTGGCAAACAAGTGCTCTACCACTAAGACACAGTGCAGTCCAGATTGATGAGCTTCAGAAGGATGATCTGAAACACCAAAGTCTATTCTCAGGCCAGATATGGTGGCCACAACTTCGATCTCAGTGACTCAGAAGGTAGAGGCAGGAGGATCACAAGTTCAAGGTTAGCCTTGGTAACTCAGCAAGACTCTCAGTCTCAAAAATATATAAATTTAGGGCTGGGGATGTGGCTCAGCGGTACAGCGCAGGCCTAGCATGTGCGAGGTCCTGGGTTCGATCCTTAGCACCACATAAAAATAAATAAATAAAATAAAGGCACTGTGTTCAACTACCACTAAAAAATAAATATAAAAAATACATAAATTAATTTTAAAAAAGACCCTGCCTAAAATAAAAAAGGGCTGGTGATGTTCAGTGGTAACTCACAGAATTCAATCCCTAGTACTGCAAAAACAATAGATACTCAGCACTTTTGGTTCTTTCTGCGTTTTTTTTTTTTTTGTACCAGGGAACCTGAACTTGTGATCCTCCTGCCTCGGCCTCCTGAGCCACTGGTGTGTGCCACCATGCCTGGCCTCTGCCTTTTTATTGTGGTACAAGAGACTGAACTCAGAGTATCATACATGTTTGGCAAGTGCTCTACCACTAAGCCACACCCCCAGCCTTTTTTTCTCTTTGAGACGGTCTTGCTAAGTCAATTACAACAGAGCAGGGACAAGGAAACCACCTTCTCATCTCTCCCTCTCAGGCTCTGGGCCACTGATGCTGATGCAGCTGGACTTACCTTGAGAACAGTGTTGACATCGACGGCCACCTCCGCCCACTCGAGGGAGTCCAGCGCCGTGTCCCTCAGGACCTGCTCCTCGTGCTCCAGCAGACATTCGCAGATGGTATCCACCTGGGAAACCTGAGGGCAGAGTCACTGCTTAGCACAAAGTCATGGAGGCTTGGGGACAGCTGTGCCATAGCCTTAGTTTCCAAGAATGTCCTCAGATCATCAGACAGGAGAAAACCTACTACCCAATAATATTGGACACAAAGTTGAGAAACAAGGAAATTAGAATCTCCCAAATTTTAAGATTGCCCAAGCTTGTGCTGTGGCATGTGCCTGTAATCCCAGGGGCTGGGGAGGCTGAGGCCCCAAGCAACTTGGTGAGACCCTGTCTCAAAGGGCTGGGGATGCAGATCAATGGTAAATGCCCCAGGTTAAATCCTCATTACCAAAAAGAAGAGCCTCCAAATCACCAAGTCTTATAAATAGGTGAAACCTGGATTGCTACCAAAAAGATTTTTAAATTCACACTCCAAGTAGCTAAAGTACTTGCTACCTGCTGCTGTGCCTCAGGGTGGGATGTGACCTTCACACAGCCCTAGCTACCAATGCTGTTCCTCTGCAATGGCAGTAATGTGCTCCTTCAGGCCCAACTGTGTTGGGTGAAGAGCTGGGAAACCAGCTCCTGGTTCCTTGCCTTCTGGTCCACACAGGTGCTGCAGCAGAGCACTGGACAGGTTCAGGCTTGCTGCCCCAGGGAGCCCCCCCACCCCCCACTTGGCCCAAGCAGAGCCACTCTTGCAAACCGGAGCCTCCACCTGACCCAGCCACAGGTGCTGGAGTAGCACAGTTACTTTTTGAGTAGAAAGGTAAGAATGTTTATGCTGTTGAGATGGAAACAATGGAGCCATTCACTGTTGGCTGCCCACAGCACAGATTTCACCTTTGTGCACTCAAACCTCAGACTAAAAATGATGGGAGAAAAAAAGTTACAATGTTGCTCAAGGTAGTATGCAACAGGCCTACAGGGTTAGGACTGTACCCAATATGTAGACTTTAAAAAAATTATTCCTTAGGGGCTGGGGTTATCCTCAGCACCACCTAAAAATAAATTTTAAAAAATTATTTCTAAAACAATACTTAATAGTAAATAACTGCACTGGGTTTTATAAGTAACCAGAGAAAAATTAAAGTGAGTGGGGAGGATATGTATAGGTTCTATGCAAACATTACCCTGTATTATACCAGGGACTTGTGGATTTTGGCATTCATAGGGTCCTGGAACTGCTCCCCTGTGAACACTGAGAGATGACCAAGGTAATAAATCAAGCACACTCACTGTACACACATAGCAAGTGTCCACCTTGGTGCTCTCGAACACACGCTGGCCTCAAGCTGCTCCCAGCCCCAGGCAGTGCCACTTCCCCAGCTGCAGAGGGGCCATGCGGGAAGAGAGCCAATAGTGCAGGCTGTCAGTGCACTTTCCATCAGGCCGCCAAATAGCTCCACGTGTGGCCCTTCACCAGAGGCCATCAGGGCTACATGCCTACTCAGAATGCAAACTCGCCACCCCACATGGACAGACTGCACATGTGAGGTGTTCACACACCCCTCTTCCAGCAATCCCTGGCAGTGTGGCCATGCACAGGGAAGGCGAAGGAGGCTGGAGAGCAGCACACCAGGGTGATGGGGACGTGCTGAAGACACCTTCATGTGGCACAGTATTGTTTTCAGTTTGGCTGCATGGTGCTCCTAAAGAGCTACTCGTGAATTATGTACCCAGTTAATGACCTCCACTCAGTTGGCGGGAAGCTATATATGCCTTAAATTCCCTACTGTGCTCTGCCCTGCAAGCCAAATGCAGGAAAGGAACTAGACTCTTGCTCAGGTCTTTATGATAGTTTTAAAATCTACTACTAATGATATTTTAAAAATATTTGCTTACCCCATAAAACCATGCCGGAATAAAGACCAAAGAAAACACCAAGGTTACAATTTGACTTGTTAATTAGGAAACCTGAGGTGGATTATCTTTCAATTTTCTGCCAAATTTCTTACATTAAAAATTAAAACAGAGCCAAAAAGTGCTACTGGGGCACAGCTTAGAGGTGGAACACTTGCCTGGCACACACGAGGCCCTGAGCTCCATGCCCAGAACTGCAAAACAAAGTGCTACTCCTCACACTCCCTAGGAACTAACCAACCCAGCGTCTAAAAACAGGAAATTCAAGCTCAACACATTCCCAAGACTGAACAGAAAGTCTGAGTTTAGGTGAAAGTGCAGCAAGCACTAGAGAAGAAGAACCCAGCCCAGCCTGATGGACTCTGGGACACGGCCTGGCTGCAGGAGTGGAGAGCCAGAATCAAGGTGCCAGCAGAGCCTGATATTCCAGATATCACAGGGGTGAAGGAGGAGCTGCCCCCACATCTAAACAGACAGCACTACAAAAAGAGATGGCATGAAGTGGGAATCAGCAGGAACCCAGGAGGGAGCTGAGGTGGGGTTCAGTACAGTGACCACTACATAGTGGCAGATAAGATCCAGGGTGTAGCCTAGGATGGGTCAATGCTCCCGGTGAGCATGATCCACCCAAGTGGAGGGGGACAGCCACTGGGAGGCAGAGGATATGCAGATGTGGCAGGTGAGAAAGCTGAGAGAACAGCCACTCCACCTCTGGCCTCTGCAGTGACCCACATTCACAAGGGGCCAAGGCTGGAGTCCCCAGGGAAGGCTAGCTTTCCGAGGCAGCCAGGAGGGGCTGTGGAGGCAGGAACCCTCAGGCACCCAAAGCAAGCAGGGAGTCCATTTAGGTCAGCTGTGCAAGCTCTGTTACAGAGCAGGTAACAATGAGTTGACACCTGAGGGGCAGTGACCATAAAACTGGGAGTTTAATTTAAAATGTACATAGGGTCTTCTAAGATTCAGTTTATCCTCACTCTGCCCTGTCTGAGAACGATCAGCAAATGGTGCCCTCTGCAGATCCAAGAAAGTCAGACAAGGATGCCTCTGACCTCACGGAAGAAGACGTCTGCAGGCGTCAGGCTGGGTGGGATCTCCCGCTCCCTCTTGCTCAGCGCCGCCTGGATGGCAGTGTTCACGAGGTCTGGCCGCCGTGAGTGGTGGTTCTTGAGAGCAATCGCTGCAGATAGCTTTTCCGCGTGTTCACAGAGCAGCCGGCGGGTTGCCATTGGTGTCCCTCTGACTGGAGATGTGTGCAGACGCCCAAATAGGCCAACCTTGCAAGGAGACAAGCACGTGTTCCTGAAACGACGCTCACTGCAATCTGCAGCCAGGGCAGCTTGTTCCCTGCACCTGCAGCCACCTGGTCAAACTTTACCCAGGCAAGGCTGCCAGGAAGCCTGGACATGCCTGTTAGGGCCACCCGAGTCCACCCTAGATATCCTTAGTTCCTGGTCGTAGTTTTCAAAATGGTCAAACTATTCTTTCCCACCTATGCCAATCACCTCTCCTGTACCTTCAGGGCTGGCTCCAGCCCATGGCCTGGCATGCTGCTGCCCTGCACACCTGCTGGCTCCCACCTGCTGAGGTGGCTTCTGGTGGGTTCCTGGAATCCAGCTTTCCTGAGCACTAGAGGAACCACCACAGAGGAACCAGGAAGCAACCAGGACACCGTGGCCACTTTTCCCTCTCATCAATTAGCACCTGCTCCTCTCACTCTCACTTCCTCATCTGCTAGCAGCTTCCCTTTTCTAAAATACAAGAGGTTTCATTCCACACTGCTGTTCTAAGGATTTTATTTTTTCATAACATTTAACGACAATAATGATGGTAAAGATTTTTCTGGCACACAAGGTTAAACCCAGGGTTCCTACTGAACCCAATCCTACTAAGTCAAACCCCATCCCCTTTTATTTTTTGTCTTGAGACAGGGTCTGGCTAAGTTATTGAGGCTGGCCTTGAACTTGGGATCCTCTTTGCCTCAGTCTCCTGAATAGCTGGGAGTACAGATGTGCACCACTGTGCCTAGCTAGATATCTTGCGTGTGTGCATGTGTATGTGTGTGTGTGTGTGTGTACCGAGGATGGAACTCAGAGGCACTTGACCATTGAGCCACACCCCCAGCCCTATTTTGTATTTTAGAGACAGGGTCTCACTGGGTTGCTCAGCACCTCGCTTTTGCTGAGGCTGGCTTTGAACTTACAATCCTCTTGCCTCAGCCTCCCAAGTTTGCTGGGATTATATACGTGTGCCACTGGCCCAGCTAGAAATCCTTTTTGTTTTAAAATATTTGTTCTTAAGTTTTAGGTGGACACAATATCTTTATTTTACATTTATGTGGTGCTGAGGATCGAACCCAGTGCCCCCCTGCACGCTAGGTGAGCACTCCACCACTGAGCCCCAGCCCCATATCCATTGCTTTTAACGAATGGAATGTTTTGCTGAATCTAACTGTTGTAATTCAGTCAACCTGTTCACCTGATTACCTTAAAACATTTTAAGAGTCACTCAGTCATTTATGATTTGAATTTATCCCTCAACATTCTGTCAGGTGCAGCTCTTCCATAAGGCTCCTGATGCCTGCATTTGATGGCCCCTGCATATAGCAATAAGTGAAGCAGGTGGGGCTGGGCCCACTTCTGCTCCTGATAGCAGACACAGGACCCTCCTTATCAAAGTGGGTAGTGGTGTCCTTAGGTGCTGATCTCACTCCCACCCTCAAAACAAGGACATAGCCTCATTGGCCATGTACTGGCTCAAGGGAGGCAAGAGCTCTGTGCCAGAAGTGTTTCCTTAGAGGTCCTGGTCCCACATACTTCCTGCCTGTTACCACAGCAGTTCCTCATCAGAGACAAGATGTAAAGATGGAAGATAATGAAAACATAAAGGCAGAGCCAGAAAGGGGCTTCCAGACCCTATCAGGTGCTGCCAGTGACTGAGCCTCCATTCGGGTCTCTGGGCCAGCAAAGCCACAAGGCTCATGTGGTGGCCTCTGATAAGCAGCCTGTCCACATGTGGTGCCCCACCCAGCATTCACACCCTCAATAAGGTGACTCCGCCCTGCAGAAGATGCTCTGGAGATGTGTGCTCTGCTGTGACCAACATCACCTATCAGCACAATGGGAACAGACCTAAGTTCTTCTATGAAGGCATGCAGCAAGCCTGCATGAAACCCTGTTTTGAAAGAAGCTGGTCTGATGAACACAACAGCATCAAAGCTAAAATGACAAAAAAGCTGATGTGGCATTTCTTTGGAAAAGTGCTCCTTTCTTCTCTTAACCTAATTTTCAAGGCAGTGGTCACCCTGGAGTAGCAGCCTTCACACGCCCTGGCTTGTTCATTTCTGCGTCTGCACAAGGAATGGGAACTCGAATCAGGCCACTGGGAGTGCCAGAACAGAGTGGGCACCCTGGGTGTGGGGCACCAGAGCAGCCCGAACCCTCAGGGACTCTCACCTGGTGCAAAAAGTCCACCAGGAGGCCATGGGCTTTCATCTTGTCTTCCAGCTGGTGGAGGATGATCAGGGAGGTGTTGCTGAGCCCAGGTGCCTCTGTGAGAACACAGAAATAGAACCCAACAGAGCTTTCAGAATCACCACGGCTAGTCAAGTAGGGTGTGAAAATACCTGAGAGGACAGGGCCAGTCCTTCGAAATAATTATTTACATTACTCCATTGTTTTAAAATTTAGAGAGAAATTTGAAGGGTTTGACAAAATTCATATTGTACTTACTCAAAACAAGAAGCATGCTCTGTTTAGTTTAAATACTGTAGTTATACGTTTGACAGCTTCAAAGAAACAGCTATGGAAAGGAGCTGGGCAGCAGGGCTTTCATCCCACGTCTGCCTAAAGCAGGACCATTAAGGATAGCACTCTGCTTCCCATGAATCACAGAGGGGCCTCCATGCTGCAGAAGAGCTATGTGTTAGGGAAGTCACCCAGGGCAGGCCGGAGGACACGACATGCCCATCTCTGGTACCAGACTCGCTGGTACCTAGGAGAGTCTGCCATTTCTGTTAACCAAATACACAGTCTGCCAAGACCATCATCTGATCTGGAGCCTACATGCCATTGAGTTCCTCCAGAAATAAAATGCAAGGTGCAAAGCAGCCTGCCTCTGAAGGAGCAGTCAGTGCTTGCACCCATGTTCCCCTAGATGCTCTTCTGCTGTCTAGATCTACCTTGAGTCCTGTTCAAGATCTACTAATGAGGACAGTTACAACTTCTAAAATAAAATCAGGTGAAAATTCTCAATTGTTTGAGAAACTAAAATATAGTTTCTCCTCAAATGGGTCATTCCTCAAAGTCAAACTCTTCTTACCTTCAGGAACAGACTCAGCCCACCGAGGGTCAGAGGCTGGGTAGTCATCCACCACATCTACACTGATTTGGGTAACGGCCCTATCCAGCTCAGAGTCAGAATCCAAGTCGGAGTGGGAGGAAAACAGCTCGTCAACCGTCATTTGAGCATGACCCAAGTCTTTCCTGAAACAAATTGGAAAATAAAAGTATGAAGGGAGGCAAAACATTTCCAAAACTTACCATGGAAAATTCCTCAGGAGGTTCAAGTCCTATGTATGGGTTTCAGCCTTTAAAGTACTGTCGATTATAACTAATTACAATGGGAAACCTCAGCTGCAGCCATGAATCCAACAAACACACCGAATGCTTGCAACATGCAGGCACCAGACACAGGAGTTTGAGCAATACACCAAGGCCCTGGGCCTCAGAACGCACAGTGTCAGGGGGAATCAGGCAATAGCCGGCGATGGCTACATGTGTGCAGCACCGGGACAGGGAAGGACAAAGGCCACTGAGCCTGCAGAGGGGCGGGAAAGCTGCCACCTGAGGCCTGGCAGGGCCAGGAGGAATGCAGCAGGGTGTATGCTGCTCACAGCACACATCCTCAGGGCAGTAAGGAGGCAAACTGTGGCAAAAAGTACCAGGACCATGGAAGGCAGTAGGCAGAGCTGCCATGGCCCATCCTTGTTTTCCAGGCCATTCTGACTCTCACCCTGACAGGTGGATAGCAGATGAGGTGGAGGTCACTGCAGGAATCCAGGCTGATCCTGCTTTGCAGCCTAGATCTGCTCGTGGTGAAGAGGCTGCTTCCCCAGGTCTCCTGACTGCCTGAGCTCCCAGCCAGGATCACCAGTGGAGTCAGGAGTCTAGGGCTCAGACCAGCAGGAGGCCCTCAGGAGCAGGTGCTGCTCCTGAGGCCCTCCCAACTCAGGCTCACATCTAGCCATCATCTTATGCAGTGTCCACTGAGGGGGCTGAATAGAGCCCTCATTCTTGTCCAGAAGAACCTCAGAATGAGACCTTGTCTAGAAATAAAGCATCTGCAGAAACAACCAGTTAGGGTAGGGATTAATTTGGCCCAAATCCCACAGTCGGTGCCCTTACAAGACCCTGAGAAGATGGTCACACTGGAAGGATGGGCTGACACACCAACAAGCCCAGCAGCGGCCTTGGCAGCCAAAAGCGGGCAAGGAGTGGCTCCTGCAGAGCCTCAGAGGAAGCCTGCCCCACAGTGCCTCAATCCTGGGCCCTGGCCTCTAGAACTGAGACAACACACTTCTGCTGTTCTAAGCCACTGAGTTTAGAATATTTAGTTTAGTTCTAACCGCCACACATTGACAGGCTGCTTATCAGAGGCTACCACCAGCAGCCACAGCAACTAAAGCAATCATGATGGTGGCTTGCTGCCTTGTTTATATCTGATGGAACAGTAATAAGTGCAAAACTGGTAAGATCAGATACTCTGAATCTCCCAGGAAGCCTGAACCACGCAGCACAATGAGACTAAGGGGACTGCTTTAACAAAGCAGAAACAAGCCTGATGGTGCCCGCACATCACTAGTGGGCCTGCAGCTTCACAAGTACCACAGTACGACTGTCCATGGCCTTCAGCTGCAAGCTGGGCTGCAGGGTCCTGGCCTGAGATCTGTAGGCAGCAGACACAGTGAACTCTGGGGACTTCAAAACAGACGCATCAGCTAAACCAAGCCCTGCCAGCACCACACCCGCACTCGGCCAACTCCGCCCAGGGGTATTCCCAATCTGTCCCAAGGCTCAACAGCTAACTGGGGGCAAAGCAGGGCTGGACCACAATCCTCAGGAGTGTCTGTTCAAATGTGAATTCACTGAGCCTTTTAAGGAAGGTACCAGAACACAGAAGTGTACAGGAAAACGCTAAGATGAACTGAGATTTGAGCCCGCCCCATGGGGCTCAGCCACTCACTGTCCCCATAGAGTACCAGCAAACCTCGTTGCACAGTGCAGACACTGGCAGGCATGGCAGTGGGCAGCAGGTCCAGTATGTCCTCTCTACTGGCACCTGCAACCTGTAAATGAGGTCATGCAGCCAGTGCTGAATGAGAGAGAGAAAGAGAAATGGGGCGGAAAGATCAGAAAAGGGCTAAAATGCTCTCCTGGTAGAAAAGCAGATAGAGCTGATGAGGGAAACACAGAAAACCTCTAAAAGCACGACTGGCCAGGTGGAACCTGGAGACCCAGGCACACTGCAGGTTACGGGGAAGAGAGAGGCAAGGAAAGCAAGATCCAACTAAAAAGCCACACAGCAATGGGGTAGGGGCAGGGATGCTGTCCTCTGTGTTCCCGTGGTGCTTTCAGGAAGCTTGGCAGGCTCGTCCTGGTGGTGCCCAGGAGCCCTAGGCTGTGTGCGTAGCTCACCTTCCCGCCCTGCGTGGTCTGGTCCTGTGCTGAGGCCTGCTGTTCCAACAGACCTGCCTGCCCTCACGATTAGGAGCTCAAGCCTGGGACAATGGTGTGCACTCCTTGTATTGTTACTCCAATTCTGCTCTGGATCTACAAAAAATTCCTGAAGCCATACATACATCCTAATTTCCCCTTTTGCTAGTTGTATATGGCCTAGAAAACCCGTACAAGAATCCAATGATACGAACGAAGGCAGAGTAGACTGTAAGGTTATGGGCAGAAATGGATTACCAACAAAGACTTACAGAAATCTAGATAAAGACAAAGACAGGGCAATTTCCCCAAAGGATCTCAATTGTTTTAAAAATGGACCTGATACTATGAAGTACTTTTTTTTGTGATTGTCTCTGACCTTTTTCTCTGAAACCAGAATTTAGGATAGACAGTTTATTTACCGATACTTAGAGGAAACATATAGTGTTTACATTTAAAACACATTTAATTACGTTTAACGACCTCATTCCCTAGTTCCACTTTTATCACGGACGCTTCCATTTCTAGTGCTGCTGGGTTAATAATATGAATGAACAGGCTGTGCCAATGAGCACTCAGTACTTCAAGTCCTTGGGCCTATAGCACTCAAATTCTGCTATCTGCTCTAATTCCAGAGGTCCTTTTATTTCACAGCACAGATGACAGCAATGTGGAACATGAGGAAAAAAACTACTGCCCAACACAATGAAACAGTTTATCCATGACAGTCAGTAACTACTGCTCATTATTCTGACCAAGATGGAAAAGATGGAAACAGGAAACTTCTTTGAAAAATGAAACATCTTTTACATAAATGTCTGATGTATTTTATAAGATTATAAAGCTATTACATTTCTTCCATTCCTACAAATGTGCTGTTTGGTTTTTTAAAAAATTACAGAGCAAATTTCCCCAAACTCTCACAAACAAGAGTTTATATCTTCTGAGCTAAGTAAAATGAAAATCCAGATAACATGAAAAGCAATTTTAAAGAAAATATGCACAAAAACAGTAATGCTACCTTAGCAAAAAAAAGAAACTGCCACGTGTCACTACCCTCTGTGCCAGGGCACCTGGCAATGTTTGCAGGCAATCTGGGCGGTCCCTCTTGGGGGAAGAGGGATGGGTGCTACTGGATGGCCTGCAATTCACAGGTAGCTCCACAGTATGCACTTGCTCCCTCGTCAATGTGCTGAGGAGCCATGGGAAGCAGAGCTGGCACTGGGTCCTAGGAAGGTGAGTGGGCCCAGCCAAGAGCAAACAGCTAGCCAGCCGAGGCCCCACGCACAGGCCCAGTAGGGACAGTCAAGCAGCCCACCTATAGGACCCCAGCAGCCTCAGCGCCAGGGCTAGCTTGTAGGCGGCAAAGCCCAACCAAAGACCAGTCTCATCAACGCCAGAAACTCCTGTTTGCCTGCTACACGAGGAGCCTCTGAAAGCTGTCTTCGTACACACTGCTCTCCAGGAGGTTGGGGGTGTGTTCCATAGGAGGCCCTGTTTAGCGAGCCCTCTGTGCCCACCAGGTTCAGTGACCCCCAAGTTGAGAGCCAATGCTGGCAAAAGCACTAATGCTAAAGAAAACCAACCCTCCTGATGACCCCACCCTCCATGTTGCTCCCATCCCAAACCAAGAGGTCAATAGCCAGTGCTGGCAGCAGGATGGCCCTGGTCTTGAAAACATCATACCGTACCTGCAGTACTGCAGAAAAGCAGCTTTCAGCAGCTTGGTCCTGTCTTCCTGGGCTACTGTCCCATTCTTTGTGGTAGTCTCAAAGACCATGCTCTGCAAGGACATAAGCCAGAGTTCAGAGATGAAGGTCCAGAATATTCATGATGGCTGATGGAAGAACCAAATCACCTGAAGCCCCAACACTGCTGCCTGTGCTCCAAGCTAAGGCACCTTACACCTGACAAATACACCCCACCCCCACCCCTATACCTGACACACATGCTCACACTCCCATGCCTGACATCCCTACACCTGACACACCCTACACCCCTCTAGAGATTGTACATGTACTCGGCATCCAAACACATGGCCAGTGCTGACCAACCCCCCAGGTCCTGCAGGAAAGTGGACAGCTCAGTGATCACACCCTCAGCAAAACTCCCTGGGGAGCTCAGTAAGACCAACACCATCTATAGGTCTGCTCTCACACAGCGCCACTTATCACACACCACTGAGCATGTGGGTAATTAGTACTGCCTAGCACATGTGAGGCACTGGGGTCGATCCTCAGCACCATATAAAACAAAATAAAGATATTGTGTCCACCTACAGCTATATATATATAAACATTAAAAAAAAAGAGAGCATGTTGCTTTCTCTAAAGACTGTATCAAATCACTTTAAATTACAAAAATAGCTTATGTTTCATATACAATTCAAATGGAAAACATCCAAAACAATACCAAATATTTTTAGTCTCCTATAAAAGATTTAAAAAACAAAAAAACTTCACAGAAAAGGATAGGTATCTCAGGTTTCAAGATTACAGGGGAAAAGTGAGTTTTTCACCCCACTTTCTCCCCTAAAACTCATCCCAGCAAACAAAAAACAAGCACAATCTGAACTCAAATTCTTTGAGTCTAACTACCCAGGAAGAAGAAACCAGAGGGCATTGGCAGTGCTGGGACAAGCCACTACATGTGGAGAGGGTACAGGTATGAACGACTGAGGAATAGTGCAGGGGAGCCCAGGGTGATGGCTGTGCAGATGCGGCTTCCTGAGATTTGACCATAGAAAGAAGTACCCTGAGAAGCGTTTTTCAGAGCTGCTGGGAGGTGTGGGGTGATAGATGCAGACATTTAAATAAGCAAATATGAGCTGACACTTTTCCATCCTCCAAGACCCACAGAGAGTCCTATGATGCAGGAGATGCAGTCAGCATGTTACCAGGCTTAGGAAACCAAAAGCCACGTTCACTGTGTCACTATGATGAGAGGTTCTGTGTTGAGATGGCACAGGAGGAAAAGCAAATCACCTGAACCCTCACCCCTAAGGTGGCAAAGTGGGAGACAGCAGACACACATACTGCTTGAAAGTGCAGAGGAAAGTGTCAGAAAGAACAGCGCAGAGACTTAAAAGCAGTTGCTCTGGGAAGGAGGACCAGGGCATGATGCAGATCAAAGAATGAACGTTCTCATCTAGGCTTCTTAACACATGTCTGGCTTCCTGATGGGCAACATGGGATGGGAAACCACATTACATCACTGCTTGGTCCAGCAACTGAAGATGCCAACGACTCCTCCAGCTCTTCTGCCAGCAGGGACACACTCTCCCTGCAAGTGATAGACACCAGCCCGCTGTTTCTAGAGAATAGGAGGGGAATGCCGCCACAGGAGCCCGCGCCCAGGATGCCATCTCCTGAGGGAAAAGCACACACAGACAGGACGCTTTGTGGAGCCCACCTTGTGGGGCAGAAGCCGTGGCCATGAAGCACCAGCATACTTCCCTCCCTACTGTGTGCACTTGGCTTCTCAGCTCCAGAATCAAAGGCCAAGGACCAGCCACTGCTTTAAGAAGCAGACCCTGGGGGCTGGGGATGTGGCTCAAGTGTTAGCGCACTCGACGAGCATGTGTGAGGCACTGGGTTTGATTCTCAGCACCACATAGAAACAAAATAAAGATACTGTGTTCACCTAAACTAAAAAATATGAAAAAACAAACAAACAAACAAAAATAAACCCCATGCCCTCACTTCAGGATGATAAAGCCAGCCCTGCAAGACAGCAGAGCAGGGGCTCAAAGAAGCACTTCCTCTGGGAGGCTGGGACGGCAGCCCCTTTCACTCTGTGGCGCCCTCTGGCCTGATTCTGCCTGGTCAGCCACTGGATGGGGCGACTAGGCCTGCGGGCCTTAGCACGTCTGCCTGCTGCTGGTGCTCGGGGACTAGGCCATAGGCTCCATCCTCCACATAGCCCTCTGGATCACCTGGTGGAGTCGCTGTGGCCTGCCTGCACTGTGGGTGCCTCCACGCAGGAGTCCAGCATCTGGACTCCAGGCAGACTGGTTTAAAGAACATCAACTCATAAAAGCCACCCTCACTGGCACAAGTGATGGCTTCCCTGGAGCCATCTCTTTCCTTCTTGGTCTCTTCCCCTGGAGAAAACTATCTTTCTCCATAAATGTAACAGGCTGGGGATTCTACTGTCCTTGTGGTTTCTCAGGAAGATCACTCCAGCTGCTCCAGATGTGATATGAAGTCTCAGTGACTCCTGGAGGTACTATGCCCAAGCAACATGTGGGGAGAGAGGGAGAACAACAAGGCTGACCAAGAGCTGCCAGCTGCACCTTCTGTGACCTCTACTGCACCTTGTGAATTAAAGCTGATTCTCTCCCGAGGGAGAGAAAACTTCCCAGTCCCAGTGGTGCACACGTGGACAGCGTTCTCAGTGTACAGGTAGGCGGTCTGGCTTGAAGAGTCTGGGACCATCAACCGGCACATGACCAGGTCTTCAGACTAAAAGGAGAATTTAGAAACAAAAGTACATGTTTGTATGATTTCATAATCACATTCCTATGACAGCAGTCCATGAAATGACAGGCTAGTTCACCAGGCTCCTTGTGAAGACTCAAACACTGGCTATCAGATGACCTACAGAGCATAGCAGGACAGTTCTGTACACACTGCTATGGATGGTCCCAACCCTGGGACCCTTCAAGTTCCTGTTAAAACCTGACCCCACAGTGAGGGGTCAGGAGGGGCCTTGGGCTACTCAGGAGTGAGAGATCAGGGCCCTGGTGAACCCGCCTGCCCTCCCACCACAAGACGATGCAGCAAGGGCGGCCCAGAAACCCTGGGTGTGGACCACTTCCAGCACTGTGTGTATGATTCACTATTACCTGTAACTCATGCAACCTTGGATGCTTGCTACATACAGCAGCCCAAAACTTTGACAAACATCAGTCAGAGCAGTTATTTGCTGAGATGCACATAATCAGCATATTTGGAAAATGTTTTCAGGTATTCCAATTACAAGGTGATGCCCACAACGAATGTGAGAGAGAAAACAAAGCTTAACCCACCACACTATTTATTGTAGGATTAGAAAATCCTTACAAATAATCCCCGGTTAACATTTAGGTTCTGACTCTTCTTTCACTGTCAAGACATCACATAGAAGCTCAACCTCATTTGGCATGTGAAGAATTCAAGGCCAGCATCAAAATAAAATAAAACAAAAAGCACATCAAGCACAAGAAAACTGAGCCAACTGTTCATGTACAGAACCAGAGGCAGAAATGGAAATAAAGACCAAATTAAATGATAAAATTAGCAAACTGCCATTAAAGAAATTATGTTACAAATGTTACATTAAAGTGGGAACCTAAGATTTTATTTATTCTAAAATTGTTTTCTTTATATCCCTTTGCACTAGCAGAAATTTTTTTCTAACAATGAATATGCCTTTCTTGTAAAACAGGAACATTTGGTAACATTCATTTCCATTTGAAATAAAAGAACAAACGAGCCAGGCTTGGTGGCGCATGCCTGTAATCCCAGCAGCTAGGGAGGCTAAGGCAGGAGGATCGTGAATTCAAAGCCAGCCTCAGCAACAGCAAGGCACAAAATAGGGCCAGGGATGTGGCTCAGAGACTGCGTGCCCCTGAATTCAATCCCTGTACCAAAAAAAAAAAGAAAAAAGATTTTCTTGTGGGATTCGGTTAATGTCATGCAGAGAAAAAAAAAACAGAATTAGAAGAATACAGCGGGTAAATGCAGGGCAAGCAGCTGTGAAGGCTTCCCTGAGAACACACAGCTGAGGGCACCGGGAACTCAGCGGCATTTGCGAGCTCTGAGGAGCACACGTGCTGCTGCCTAAAGTACAAGCCCTCTGTGGACCCTCAGAGCTCCCTGGAGTTCTGAATGGAGCCCTACTACCTTTGGCCTCCTCCTGCCTTGCACCAGTGTTTCCTGCCCACTCGGCAGCGCAGAAATGGTGACCCGGGGCTGCAGCAGGGGTCACAGACTACCTACAGCACCTCTACTCTCAGTGCTCAGCCACAGGTGGGAAAAAGGACGTTGAGATGGAAAAGCCAATGAGGCAGTGATATTGGAGAGCATTTCCAAGACCTACAGATATAACTCAGAGAACAAGATCCCCAAAGTGTTCAATGGTTAGAAAAACACTCAAATGTGTTGAGCCACTTTGTAACTTGACTTACCTGAAAAGGTGGATTGTACTGAGTGACTTCTACTGTAATTGCATCTGACATTTGGTAGCCGTTATCTTCCACTGTCACAAGGGAGTAATAGACCAGGCAGGGGTTGTCTGCAGGATGCCACGCAGCTGCCAAAATCAGGAGCCCATCACTAGCCAAGGAAAAAGAGAGTCTGCAGCCTCTGGGGAAACAGCCTGGCAGGTTCTTACTAACTCAGACATGCTCATCGTGTACCCTGGCATCCCCGCTCCCAGATCCTGACCCAAGAGAAAAACCAAACACGCTCACATCATAAACTGTGTGCAAATGGAACATGACTGAGCAATGCAAGAAATCAATCCCAAATGCATTATGTTAAGTGAAAGTAGCCAAACTCAAAAGACTGTGTAGTATATGATCAATTATATGGAATTCTAAAGAGGCAAAGCTATGGAGAAAGCAGATTGATGACCACCAGGGCAGAGGGGAATTTTTGAGGGTGATGGAAGTGTTCCTCCCCGTCTCCCCTCTTCTCTTTCTCTCTCTCTCTCCTCCACGAGGCTCAGCAAGCACTCCACCACTGCCCAGTGCACCAGTCCTGTTTTATATCTTGACTGAGATTGTGGTTGACTGCCACATTTGCCAACTCAGAATCATACTTTAAAAATGATAAAATGAAGAAAATGATAAATATTACCAAATGTAAATGAGGACTCAATAAACTTGCCTCAATAAATCAAGGATCAACACGTCACCTAATTCAGGAATGGCACAGAATAGTCCTCAGGCCAAAATGAGCTCAGGCCCAGAATGTAACAGAAGTTGTTCTAGGAAGCAGATTTAATCACCACAGGGAGACAGTATGCCTAAACTCAGGGCAGAGATGTTACAGTAAGGACTCAAGGGCCCAAACCCAAAAGCTATGCTCTAGCCCATCACAGGACAGGCCTGCCAACCGGCAATCTAATCAGTTCTTCACAGTTTAGTCTTTGTCCAGAGGAATAACATTGCTTTTAATTTTAGGCACAAGTTATTGAAATGCCAGGCTGCTATACTGTGAAAAATCCTTGTTCTCATTAAAGTTATGTGCTGTTCTTACTCCTCCAAAGCTGTTGCCCCAGCAGACAACACAATGCTCTCTGATCCCAGCCTTTTCCAAACACCAAGTGGCAGTGGCAGTGCCAGCAACCTTCCCTCAAGCCTCAGAAACACCAACAGGGAGGCCAGCTCCCCCCACGAACAGTCACACCCAAGAACATGGACGGGCAAGTGCCCAGACGACGTGGCACTTCACGTCGTGCAACTGTCCTCAGTTCTCCCTTGCGCTCCACATCCACTAGAACTTTTCAAAGAATTAAAGAATTCTGGCTTAAAATTGTGACATACTGGCAGGGTCCTATGAGGCCCAAAGAACTTTCCACACAAGAGGGGTTGGAGCGAAGTCTCAGAGAACGGAGCCTCTCCGGTAGTCAGTCCTGCCCAGGGAGACCATAGGACAGGTACTTTACAGACTGCCCACCCAATGAACAGCCCACTTAGCAGGGAGGGTCAGGATCAATTTTCTTTGACATAGTTGTAAAGCAAGCTTCTTATATGCCAGTAAAAAAAGCTTCTCATCTGCCAGGCATGGTGGCTGACGCCTATAATCCCAGTAGCTCGGGAGGCTGAGGCAGGAGGACTCTGAGTTAAAGGCCACCCTCAGCAAAAGTGAGGCACTAAGCAACTCAGTGAGACCCTGTCTCTAAATAAAATACAAATAGGGCTGGGGATGTGGCTCAGTGGTGGAGTGCCCCTGAGTTCAATCTCCCATACCAAAATAAATACATAAAAATAAAAAGAGAGAAAAAAAGCTTCATATCTGAAAAACCTTGAAGCTACTTCAGGTAGCAGAGATAGGAAGATAATTGCAATTTTGTACATCAGTAAAAATTGACAAGTTATATGGGAATATGTAAGGTAATAAATTTAAGATTAAAAAAAATCCAAGCTTCATATCTGAAATGAAACTATACGGGCTTTGTTATTGCAATAGCCTCACAAAAGAACTCATAAGCCTGCTCACTGAAAACATAAACCAGGCTGCAGCACTAAATCAAAAGTGTCAAGAGCACTGAGGAAGAAAAACACTCTGGAACAGAAGTAGCCCAAACGTGGCTGGAATTTCCTGTGCATCCTGGTCACTACCCCCAAGGGCCTGAGTGAGATCTGGACTGTGTGGAGCTCAGGAGGGCAGGAAGATCAAGGGGTGAGCCAGTCTCCGAAGCCTCACAAGGATGTGTCTAGGACCACACTGGGAGCAGGAGCCCCCAGGATGGCAATTCCTGAGCATGCTCCCTTCCCCATTCCCAGCCTCTGCCTCCAAATCTGAGAACGGTGAAGCCCATGGTGAGCTATATCCAAGTAGCAGTGCTAAATTTCCAAGTCTGATAATGGAAACAGGTAAACCGTATTTAATTAAAATGCCTACAGAGATACGTGGCTTTTCCAAGGTTTTCAGAGACTGCAAGGAGGAGAACAGCGAGTCTAAGTGCCCAGCTCACACAGCAGGGCAACAACCACAGGACAGGCAGAAGCTGTGGCACCACTCTAAGAAGCAGGAGCAGGAAGGATTGCTGGATGTGGACAGACTGTGCTGGAGGGCTACAGTCCTGTGGACCCCCAGAGAAGGAAGGCTCCACAGACTGTAGGAGGCTGGCTTTAGAAGAGCCACCAGCTTATTTCCCAAACTGTTTCTATCTTTCTTAGGACAATTTAATTGCTTACCAGTTTTGCTTCAAGTCCAAATACCGAATGTTGACCCCTTCTTTAATAGCTTCATAGTTACTTTCAGATCCCTAAGTGGAAATATCAAAAACATAAGCTTCCCAAGCACCAGAAGCACTCCTTTTCCCTCTGTGCCCCCGGCACCTAATAAAGCCGCTCACAGCTGCTGCGTGAGTGGTGCATACACCTGGAAACTGATGCAGCAAGTGACTAGTGAGCACCCACCATGGGGACACAAATACCTCACTATGCTTGTAACACCCAACTGGTGTTCAAATAGCGAAGGGGGGAGCTGGTATAGCCATGGGCGTGAAGTGCCATCCTACCCAGATAGCATCGGTGACGTTCTCCTTCAGGGCTCGGTGCACATCCCAGCTGTGTGCCTGCTTTTCTGATGACTCATCCAACTCCCATTTACTGATATTTGAGCTGGTGAGGCTGTAGAAGCTGGAGCTTCCACTGTCCCAGAGAACACCTGCAAGCTGCACAGAGGGAAAGAAGTCACGCTTCCTAACGGCTCAATGAGACCTCAGACCCCATGTGCAGGATGGCTGAGCAATCAGTGCTCATGATGGACTGAGGAGGGAGGGCTGACTGAAACCCAGCAAGAGCAAGGTGGGGGCACAGGCCAGGAGAGCAGAATGGAGTGTGGAAGTACAGGGTCCTTCAGGAAGATGTCCTCTTCAACTGTAAAATAAACCTGAAAAATAGCAACATATAGCAAAGTCCTGGAGGTGGGTCAGCAGCTCTGGTAAGCAGAGCAGATGTAATGGCTTCTGAACCCAGAGCCATGAGGGGACCAATAGCAAGGAGGAAGGCAAGGCTACACATGGCCGTGCAGCTGCAAAAGCACAGTCGTGATCATCAAGCCGTGTGTGAGGTTTACCCGGGTGTCCAGGGTGATTCTAAATGGGGCGGGCAGGGCCTTCAGAAGTACACTGGCCTGGTCCAGCAGCTTGGGCAAAGCTTGCCAAGTGCAGGGGCTTAAACTCAGCACCAGGAAGAAAGGAATGGAAGGGGACCCAGAGGGGAGCGATTGATTTGCCCCAATGCAGACAGAGGCTAGGAAAGCACCAGGGTTCTGGCTGGTCACTCAAGAAGTGATGATGCCTTTAGCAGAACAGTCGAGAGACGAGCTCTGTACACTTGGTCCAGGGCAAAGAAAAAACCTGGTAAATTTGTTTTCAGACATGTTCTGCTTTACAGTAGAACACTCAAGAAACTAAGCATGGTAGTGCACACTGGGAGCCTGAGGAAGGAGATTCCCTAGTTCAAGGTCAGCCTAGGCAATTTAGCAAGACTCTGTCTCAAAATAAAAAAATAGAAAGGGATGGAGAGGTAGCTCCATGGTACAGCACCAGGTTCCATCCCCAGTGTTGGGGAAAAAAGGAAACTCAAGGAAGCAGGAGAGAAAAGCAACCAGCAAGAAGAGAACTGCGGGGGTGGGCGCGCAGCAGATGCCAGCAGGGGAGCCACCACAGACTCTGCAGCCTGGGCACAGCCCCCAGCTCTGCCACTCAGTGGCACAATGAGGAGGCCCTCTACTTCACAGGCTGTCATAATGATGGCATGACATGATAGAGCCTTGGCAGAGAACGACACTGCATAGTGTCAGCTCCCACCTCCCCTTCCCTAGCTATGCACAGGTACGGACTTCCAAAAGGGTTGGAGCATCAGTTATGAGAGAGAGGATACTTGCAATAATTTTAAAACGTCAACTCAATCCTTATGAAACACATTTTAAATTTACAAACTAGTTTAAAATCATATGGAGGCAAAACCAACTTCGTAGGAAACTTTCAGCTAAGAAATGAGCTTCCAAAACAGACATTTTATAAACTTACCATGAGATCACTACTAGCAGACAAAATTCCAAAAAGGGAGGAAACCCTCCGACCAATCCCTGAAAGCATGCCTTGCCCCTGTGGCAAGAGGTGCTGATGGATCTTCCCCGAGCTTTCAGGTATCAACCGAATTAGCTGGCTTCCTGCAGAGGACAAGATGAAGCTTCCTCCCTGTGAGCAAACAGAGAGATTACATAAGCGTCACCACCAAGAGGAAGAGAACAAAAAATACTTGAAGCCAAGTAAGGTGGCAAAGGCAGTAAACCCAGCTACTCTAGAGGCTGAGGAAGGAGGATGGCAAGCTCCAGGGCAGCCTTAGCAATTAGTGAGACCCTGTCCCAAAATGAAAACTGAAAAGAGCTGGAGATGTGGCTCAGTGGTGGAGCACTTGTCTACCATGAATGAGGCCCTGGGTTCAATCCCCAGGACCACCAAAATAAACAACAACAAAAAAACCTCTTTGATGCAGAGAAAAATCATCCTCACCTTAAACAAATTTAAAAGAACGAGTAAAAGCACAACATTATTTTATTGACATAATTAAGAATCTGTTCAATACGATGACATGATTATCTTGGTGGTACTAGGGACTGAACCCATGCTAGGTGAACATTCTACCAATATTTACACCTCCAGCCCTTCTGACCAACATTACGAATTCTACACAGAAAAACTTTTGCAGCAGAAAAACAATTAATTCTTTTTAAATTTGATTTTTAAGTAATAGGTTCACCATAATGCAAGTTAAACAAGTCAAGCGTTGGGCATCAGTAGTCATTCTTTACACAATTCAGATCATAAAAGACTTCTAAAAGATGTGAACACTACTCACCACCACCCAACACCAGGCCCTCAGAACTCCCAGAGGGGTCTCGCTCCACCAAGTGTGCAGTGGCAGACTCCCACTCTTTCTTCCTCGTTCCCTATGGGTCCTGCCCCTACTGTGCGTCTGCTCAGGAGCCATAGTCCCAGCTCACAGCTCTCCCCAGTCATAAAGCAACACTCATCTCACACCTTGACTGCTGTGAGGAACCTGCAGATCTTGTCCCCTCCCAAGTCCACGCATGTTTCTGTGTAGGTGTCCTCCCCCGCGAGACTTGGCCAGTAGCGGATGGACCCTTCTCTAGTGGCAACCATGACAGCAACGGCCTGGAAACAAAGCCACAACAGTCAGCAAGGAGGCCTCACAGGCAGAGTCTGATGATGCTGAGGAAGTCAGAGCAAGGACTCTTTATCTTAAAACTGCTTTTAAAGTGAATGAGCAGTAAAACTGCCTTTCCTTTGTTAGAACGATTCTAACACTTATGTAGGTTTGCCTAGCTAGCCACAGTAAGGATCCAGAAAGTCCCACCACCCCCAAAGTGGCAGCACCTTCCCACCCTAACCTCTGGCAACCCATTTCTGCTGCTGCAGTGAGAACATGACATGAAATCACCGAGAAGGACGCTGACTGCTCCTCAGTCTCCCGCCTCAGACACACTGGGTCACTGTAGGCATTGCCGGCTCAATATGCTGTGTTGAGAAGCACTCCACATGGAGGTACCCCTTCAGCTGCCCTGCTACCTGCTAACGGACATCACAAAGGAAGCAGCTGTGCCACCTGTGTGGTATTCCTCCCTGACCTCAGTTTTCACTTCTCCAGGGTGAAGAGCCAGGAATGGAACTGCTGGGTCCACAGTACGAGCCTTGACCCGTGAGAAAGGGAAGCCGCGAGGCTGTCCCACCCCACCCCACCCCACCCCCTGTGAGCAAGTGCAAAGAGCAGAGCCCCCGGGTCACCAGGTCCTTGCCAGCACCCGCAGGCCAGCTCTGTAAGTTGCAGCCATCTCTGGGGTGAGTGGTATTTCATTGCTGTTTCTCTAAGATGAAGCTGTTAAATGCCTTGTGTGCTTACCTGTACCCTACATCCTGCCTGGAAAGTTTCATTGTAGACCTGTGCTGCCTGTTTGGTTTTCTCCCCAGTGACCCTTGTTAAACTGCGCTGTTTCTTATCCAGCTTTGAGATCTCTTTTTATATTCTAGACATAATTTCTTTCTTGGATGTGTGACCTACGAATATTGTCTCCCTGTCTGTAGCTTGTCTCTTCATTTTCTTATCTTAAGCAAAGTTTTAACTTCGATCTTATTTTAATATTAATTTTCTCAATTTTTTACTTTAAAGGATCATGATTCAAAGATTTCTAAAAACGGTGCCCAATCTCAGATCATGACAATTTATCTTCTTTCTTTTTCTAAAAATGTTTTCTACTTTATATTTAGATCTATGATCCATTTCAAGTTAATATTCACGCAACTCGTTTTTTAGAATTACAGATTGCCAATTGTTCCAACACTATTTACTATGTCACCTTCACTGAAGTGCTTCTGCATTTGTCAGAGACCAGTGTAGTCCTCGAGTGGGTCTGGAAGGTGCCCTCTGTCCTGCTCTACACCGTGGGTTTGAAAGGCACTCTTCACCCTGCTCTATACAGCCCCCCCACACCTCTTTGTCAGTGCCACAGTCTTATTTCTGTAGGTTACAGTAATGTCTTAAATTTGGATTGGATGTTTCCTCATTCAGAATGCCCTCATTTCGATAAGCATTTAAGTCACCTACCTGAATGGAATGTGCTTCACCTGAGGGAACGGAGAAGGACAGGGCGACCAGGTCAGCACTCCAGTGGAAATCACTAGGTGGCAGCTGGAGTTCTTTGCAAACAGATAACTAGAGACCACACACAAACAGAAAGTCTTTTGTATGAAACCCAAGTCTTTGAATGTGCAAATGATTTCTCTATTTCCTTTCTCTGCATATTGCATATTCTGATTTGTTGCTAGAAAACAACATCTACAAATATTCTGTCCTTTTGTAGCTCTTTTTGACCAGGCTACAGGAATTTAACAACATTCACAGAATTGGGACAACTTAAAATCCAGGCTGAACCTTGAATACCAGTGCAGTTCCAGATCAGACCTGTGGACAAGAGTCCTTGGGTGAAAAGAAGCTTCCTATGCACCTTTCCCAAGCTTGTGTGATTTGAAAATTAGCTTGACCAGAGCTGGGGTGTGGCTCAGTGGTAGAGCGCTTGCCTAGTGCATGCGAGGCCCTGGGTTTGATCTTCAGCACCACATAAAAACGAATAAATAAATAAAATAAAGATTAAAAAGAAAATTTGCTTGACCAAAAAGTAACTAAACCAAGTTGCCTTGACAATGCCTCTTTGACTCTGAGCCAAGTATCAAAGCCCCCGCTGCCTCAGAACCATCCCTGGGACCTCCCCATCATGTACACTCCTCATCACAAGCGCCGTCTTCTAGGCAGCAGCATGGAGGCCAATACACACGCGGTAAGGAGGGGTGGCAGAGACACTGCACAGGAAGAGGCTGCTGAGGGTGAGCCACCGCCACACCAGACACTGACCACACTGTCGGGGCACACTCTGAAAGCCACCTAGCAAGGGTATCACTTTTCCTATTTTATTAAGCACCTTGTAATAGATTGAACAAAATATTGTTGTCTCTTCTTGAAAATAAGCACCCTCAACTCATTAGCTGATGTGGGCAGTGTTGTAACCTCAGACTTCACTAAGCAGAAGAACTGACATCATGTTTTGTTTTGTTTAATATTTATTTTTTAGTTTTAAGTTGGACACAATACCTTTGTTTTATTTATTTTTATGTGGTGCTGAGGGTGGAACCCAGGGCTTCGCACGTGCTTGGGGAGTGCTCTACCACTGAGCCACACCCCACCCCTGGCATCATTTTTAACTTCAATGTCTCTGATTTTATGAAAGTAAATAATGTGACTCTGCTTAAAATTAGTGCACAGGTGTGCTGTGCTGACAGTGCTCCTGTGGACACAGGAACCATTCCACAGACCACTGACTTTCCCAAGAAGTGTGGTAAGCATCCACCCCACAGAGCAACATGCACAAGAAGTGCAGGGAATCGTGCACCCAGGGAAGGCATGAAAGACGGGAAACCTAGCAGCTAAGGGGACACACTAGAACAGCTGGAGCCCCACTCCCAGAAAAAGGCTAAAAGCACACAAGACTGTGCTGAGGCTAGAGCACCCTGAGCCAGCTGTAGAGCTGAGAGAACACTGGGAATTGGAGGAACAAGGTGGAGGAAGGCCCAGGGACCTGTGTGGAGCTTACTCTTTAGTAAGACGACAGTAACAACTTGAGGTCATGTTCACTTTATTTGGTTAGAATGGGTCTTTGGGGAGGGAATAAAATTACAGACTTCAATTAAAAAATTACTGAGAGAACACTTTGTTCCCAGGACACAAATGTGATGTGCACTCAGCATTTCGTACACAAATCCCTTAAGCCCATGTAGGCACAGACAACCATCCTCCACCAACTCTGAAGAACTAGGGTAGAAACAAAGAACCCACCAGTACTCCCCTTTACCTTGGTGACAGGTGACAGAGTAATCTTCCAAACAAGCAGTTTCTCTTTGCTGACTAGGCAAGCCCAGCCACCTTCATTTATGTGAACAGATAGCTGGTCATCAACTGTGGAGAAACAAGGATGCAATCAACCTTAAATCCCAAATGAGGAAAGCTGATCAACATTCCCTGTGCCACAAGATCAACTGACAACAGGAACTCACAGGAGATCAACTGACAACCAGGAATGCTCCTGCATATTCAAGAATCACTGACTTCTAAGCAAGAGATCTTTTAACTTTGATATTTGCCTTTAGAAATACATAAAGGTAGTAACTGCATTTTGGGCCTAGGTTTATGATTTTTGTTATAAGTAAATATCCCTACTTTCTATTAGAAATATTTAGCTGAATTCATAATTTAACTGAAAAGCAACACATTTATTATTTAATAACCCCCCTCCCCTCATTAACTATGAAAAGCATTTCAAGGAAAAAAAAATCACATTCCTTCAAAACAATATGCCTTTCAAATCAGAGCCCCTGGAAGTAGGATGCAGGCCCCACCACACGGAGCCAAGGGTATTCCCCACAGACAGGACAAACCTGCGGCGCCTTCCGCACACGTGCCAGGCCTCCACAAAGGGACTGATGGCCCTGGAAATGGAACTGGTTTGAACTCTGCTCTTTGAGTTAAGGTGGGGGAACCTGAGGCACCCACAACTTACAAGCTAAAATGTCGGAGCATGCCCAGGCTGTGCTGGGACTCTGCTGAACTGGAGCTTCTGCCTGCTCAGGAAGCCCTTGTCATCAACACACTGTAAGCTCCAGGCTCGTGGTGGCAAGCCTCCGTGGCCTGACTCAACACTGGCCCTGGGCATCATCCACAGGAGAAACCTGGAGTTTACACCTCTCAGTGTACACATGCCCATTTCCAGGACCGGCTCTTCTGAATGCCTAGATTTGAGGCCAGTGTTGTTTGTTATCAACAGGTTGGTAGCTTGGACAAGCAGTGTGTTCAAAGATTTAAATGCAATGCAAGCTGAAGATTTTCAGGGGAAAAGAAAAGCATATTTAAAGCAGAGCAACATATAACAGAGGTTAGTAATCCCTTCATTTAGAATGGGGTAATATATATAATAATATATATAACATATTTCAGTACCAGGGCTTGAAACCAGGGGTGCTTAAAAACTGAGTCACATCTCCAGCCCTTTTTATTTTAAGACAGGGTCTCACTAAGTTGTTGAGAGTTTCACTAAGTTGCTGAGCCTGGCCTCAAATGTGTGGTCCTCCTGCCTCAGCCTCCCAAGTCACTGGGATGACAGATATGTGCCACTATGCTCAGCAAGAATGGAGTACTGAAAACTCTAATGCTATTCACAGTAAGCGATACACAAAGTTACTTATGCTGTAATGTACTCTGATGCCGTGATTCTCTTCTATTTTTGTTGTTGTTGTTGTCTTTAATGCTAGCTGTGAACCACTAAACTGATTTCAGTAACAAGCTGCAATATGAAAAACACTTTCAGAAAAGCCAAAGTCAAGGGGTCCATAAACAACTTAGGTACGTACAGAGAGCAGTCTAAACTGCACGTCCCACTCTGCTGGAGACTGAACCCCGGAACACTCTACCATTGAGCTACATCCCCTGCCCTGTTATTTTTCACTTTGAGAGAAGGTTCCATTAAGGTGCCCACTGGCCTCAACCTTGACATCTTCCTGCCTTAATCTACCAAATTGCTAGGTTTATGGGCACACACCACCATGCCTAACCCAATTCCTCACTCTTTAATGTTGCTCTTCCAACTTTGTGTTGACCACATCTTCTGAACTACTACAATGAATCTCAGCCAACAGAACCTTCTGAGATCACGCTACACTGGTAATTCCATGCCACTGTACACACAGCCTCTGGGACACCACAAAGGACCCAGAAATGGAGTGTGACCTGAACTTACTGTACTAGTTTTGGGAGTTGCTTTTTAAAGCTAAATTCCATATATCTGATCAGTTTTTTTAATGGGACTGAATTCTGCACAGTACTTGAAACCACTGGACTTAAATGTGATAGTGTCAGAATGATGCCTTCTGTTTCTCGAATACATTGTGTGTCTGGACTGAAGCAAAGAACCAGTCAGACGCTCTGCCCTCCTGCAGGTCCATCCACACAAGAGGCCTGCTTCGCTCCCAGATGTTGACAGGTGAGTGGAGGGAAACACCTACCCTCTGCCAGGGTCAGGGCCTCCATGACCTTAACAGGGAGAGATGATCCGAATGTCTTCACATCATAGTTCACAGACTCAGTTACGGAGTGGTGCGGGAATGCTCGTGTAGGTGTTCCTCTAAAGAGAAGAGACCACATTACTTCACTTATCACTTAGAACTTTTCGCTACCCTAGTGTTTATATATGTATTTACGTGATGAAAGGATCTTGATAAATAAGGAGGTGAGCTTAAACACTGGCACATGCATACTGTGTGAGTAAATTCATTCAAAAAAGGGCTGACAGGATTTAGGAAACCCTGGCTCAACCAGTAATGCTCAGTAATTACTGTGAGAGCAACATGCCCCCAACGAGGGGCCAGAGAAGTCACTGTAAGAGCAACACAACTCCATCCCTGTGATGTTCCCTCTTGGCTTCTACTCACTGAATACCTAGAACTTTTCAAATAAGATGAAATACTAAAACATAAATTGCTGAACATTTACGTTTATCAGTTTAGGCTTCTTATTACAAAGAAATTAAAAATTGAGTCTATTAGTACTGTGTCCTATCACAATGAAAAACAGTCCTGTACGCTTGTGTATGTAGAAGCTATAAAATGTATGCTCATAAAATGCTGGTGTATGATGAACTTACTCCCGGGCTCTCACTAGCAATTAAAGTTACTAAGTACTAAAAATCCTACTTTCTATATAATACTTAAAATAATAAAAGGAACAACTCTACATACAAGGAAAGCACATGTTTGTAAGTTAAGTGAAGCTCTGAGGTATGACCTGAGGTGTGTCCTTTCTGTTTTTATGGGGAGTGGCTGATTGTTGAAGAAGAGAGGGGTGCGCAGGACAGAAATGGGTGGGTGAAGCCATAGACCTCCTCTCTGGTGTGAGATCATTGTTGGCTGAGATGAGATGATCGATCTCTCAGGTATGATGAGTGTGAATACTAGCAGTGCACGGAGGCAAAGCAGAATTTGGTCTCCTCTATTAAACCAATGAAATTTTCTTACACTATTGATCTGAGAATGGGAAAGGTTTAGGAAACATATTTAGTTTCTTTCAAGACAATTTGTATTTCATGTTGTCTTCTATTGGGTCTTTGCTTATTAACAAAGGGGAGTCTTCTTAATATTTTAAATGAACTAAGTTTTTGCTCACAATTATATAACCTTTTGTACTTGCCTTTAAAATAATTTATTGTCACTGACTAAACAGATGACTAAGATATTTGTTTTAAGCCTTTTGACATTTTTGACAAACTTTCCAAAATCAAACTCTAAATTAGATCTTTTTGACCTTGAATTAACTTTGGGATTTTCTAGTTGTGTCTCAAGAAAGCCATAAAAAAGATATGTTTCTCATCTTGTAAGACAGATGATGCTGGCATGGTGGCATACCTTTCTAATCCGAGCAATTTGGAAGGCTGAAGCAGGAGGATCATAAATTTGAGATCAGACAGAACAATTTAGCAAGACCCTGTCAAAAAAAAATTTTTTAAAGGGTTGTAGATGTAGTTCAGTGGCAGAACACCCATAGGGTTTATCCCAAGTACCGTGAAGAAAAAAAAAAAAGATTAATTAGGCTTTTTTTTTTGGCAGCGGGGTGGGGGTGGGGGTACCAGGGATTGAACCCAGGGGCACTTAGCCACATCCCCAACCCCCTATTTTTTCAAAAAAATTTTTTAAGAGACAGGGTCTTGCTGAGTTGCTTAGGGCCTCACTGAGTTGCTGAGACTGGCTTTGAATTTGTGATCCTCCTGCCTCAGCCTCCAGAGCTGCTGGGATTATAGGTGTGCACAACTGCACCCAGCTTATTAGGCTTATGTAATGTTAAGTTATATGAGAATCACTGTCAAATAATAAATGATGCTCAATCTTCAAGATATACTTAAGGGATATTGGATACCAACAATGGCGGGGGACAGGAGCTTTACCAGATTGAACAGAGCAGAGTCGGGGGAAGGAAGGGGAGATGGAAATGGAAAAGAGTAGATGACTGTTTTCATACATAAATACACAACCAATATAACTCCACATCATGTACAACCACAAGAATGCTAAGTTATATTCCATGTATGTATGTCAAAATACACTCTACTATCATTCAGGTATAACTACAAAGAACAAAAATAAAAAATTAATACTTAAGGATAGTTACTGATATGACTGTTTCAAAAACTGTATGAGTCCTTGAAATCCAGCATGCCATCAGTCACAACTGTGGTCATGTTAAAGTGTTCCAGGCCATGGAAGTATATTTCCTGGCTGGCTGCTGGCTATGGTGATTCTCATCAGATTTTAACCACATCTATTCTAAGTCTCTGCTACCCATAGGCAGAGATGTTGATTCTGCTGCAAAGCACTGGGCATCAGCCACAGTCAAAAACTGCTTCTTCTTTAAGCAGAGTCATAAAAAAAACTCTGATAGCATTTACATCATATCACGGAACTGGGTAAGAACTTCCAGAATCTTAGTGAAGAAAGAGATGATCCTAAGTTCAAGTAGAACAAGAATTACTTTTTCTGCCTACTTTCCTGCTACTTCTGCCAACTTGATCCCTTAAAATTTTGGAAAACTATTCAAGAATTTTCTTATTTTTATGGCAATATAATTATTTATATAAGTTCAGTAAAAATCTGCTCTTTATGGGAGGGTATACTGGAAATACTGGCTCTATCACTAAGTCCATGGGGTATCCCATTTGAGGTTATACACAGAAGTGTACCTTAGTGTGGTACACCTAACCCCGAGGTTAGCCAAGTCCAATCAGACTCCTTACCAAAAGTTCCAGCAGAGCAAACTTAAAAAGTGTCTATGTGGTCAATCACAAAAATCCTTAGAGACCTAACGTAAACAGTCTGGCCAAGTCTGATGAGACCGACTGGTCCCACACCTGCAGTGGGAATGGGGTGACTGTAGAGAGAAAAATCATTTTTTGGAGAAAAACTCCAGTACACTTGTTATCAGATCAGTCCTGTTCACTGTTTTCAAGTTTTTATTATCTGTCTGTAACTGTACAAGATCCTTAATTTTCTAGGTTCCTCCAATCCATGGAATCATGGAATCACTAAGAACAAAATTCCTGTTCTTGAAGCCTTGTAAACTAAAGCTGGAAAGCTTCAAGGGATAAATTTCATGTCTGACATGAGTTCACCAAGCCACAAAACCATAACCAGAGACATTCAAAGGCAAACCAGATAAGAAGTTGATGACTTCATGCTGTGGACAGCTTTTCCCAAGACATGGGAACAAGATTTCCCACAATAATGAGGTGCTGATCTCTTCTGACTTTTCCTTGCTTATGCCTACCTCATTCACTTGGCAGGATAATCCTGTAACTAGAATTTCATTCAGTGGCTACTATGGTAAGGTGATAGCATGTCAAGTTCACCCCAAATCTATACATGCCTTAAGAGACTTTGGTCCACCTAGCAGGTAACTTTAGCAGCACCTCTAAGTATCTCTGAAAATTGTACTTGTGGTTCCTTTATAGTTAGACTTCTAGACCCAGTTCTCACTCTCTGCTTTAATTTAAGTTGGTCATGGAATGCTAGATAAAAGAATTTTTGCTACCTACTTGCTAAACAAGGAGGAATCTGTGCAGTCACGAACACTTCTTGTTGCACATGGATGAATACATCAGATATAGTAGATTCAGTTACAAAGAAAGCAAAGAAGGAAGGAATTGAACAGGCTACTTGGTTAAAATGACTCATCTGACTCATTCTGTGATCTAGTTGACTTTAGTTGGTTTGGTTCATGTGGACCCTAGTAAGAAGCATATTTCACATTTTTGGTATTATCTTCCAGTCCTAACAGTAGTCTTCCTTCTCTCCGTTTGCATGCAGCCATCTATCAAATGTCAAATCTCTCTTCAGCCAGAATGACAAAAAACCTGAAGGAACTGTTGATCACAGGGACGTGGTAACCTATGAATGATGTGTCGAAAAACTGGACACCAGAATAATGTAACAAAGTAGCGTCACACCTTTAGTGTTGGTCCCACTCTCACCTAAGTGAGATCCTGACCAAACGGTGGGAATTGTTAAACAAAAATGATGGAAAGCCGCTGTTTTGTACTGAGCTCCTGCACCAGGCCCCAAAGACCAGACCACACCGAAATGGAGTCGCACAAGTCAAATGCCACATCATTAAGCTGAAGCTTTAAGGGCAGGCAGATCCCAAACCCATGAGTTTTTCCTGAGAACGAGAGATTCGAATCTGAGTATTTAAAGAAATCCCCTTTCCTTTAACGCTCAAAAGAGTAACCTGATGATAACCCGTCAACCTTTCCCATTAAGCTGCTTCCTTCTTTCCGCCTTAAGAGACCCACTACTGTGCTACTGTATAGGCTCCCTTCCTATGTTGCAGAATGGAGGCTGCGCGGACTCACGAATCGCAAATAAAAGTCAATCAGAACTGCAACTAAATTTGTTGCACTTTTGTCTTCTGACACACGAAAAGCGCAAACTGAGGACTCAAGCGACAACCAAAGCGGAGCTGAAACAACGGCAAGAGCGAGACAGGCCACCTCCCAGGCGCCGCTACTCACCGCGAGCTGAGCGAGCTCCGCCGGCCTACCGGCGAGAAGGGCCCAGGAGTGCCGACCGCAGAGCCCAGGGACGGGCCCCTCCTGCTCGTCGCACGGGGCGTGGAGCCCCCGACTCCGGCCAGCGGGCCCCTTCGGGACCCGGGACCCGGGGTCCGCAGTGAAGGGACGGCCGGGAACATGACCGCAGAACACAGCGATGACCGAGACACAACTAGAGACAAGCACTGTTCTCCCGCGTCCAGAGCTTGAAAGCCCCAGCCCCGGAAGGCGCGCGGCGATGACGTCAAACGCCGCGGGCGTGGTCAGAGGGACCGGAAGGCGCGTAAAAATCTCATCATCACTAAGCCCCGGGCGTGATCGGAGCCGGGCCGAAAGGCGCGTAGAAAGTACGTAAAACGTTGCGCCGAGGCGCTGGGCGTGGTCGGAGCGGGTTGGGTGAGTGGTGATGACGCTAAGCGATCCTAGTGCTGCAGCGCGAATCGTGGGCAGGGGCTCTGGCCTGGTCTCGCTCCCTCCGGCCCTCCACATGCCGGCAGGTGCACTGCGGCAGGCCTGCGCTACTCTCTGCGGCGGACTCTAGTGGCTGATCACCGCCCGCAGGTTGTTGAGCTGCTTTGATCTGACTGGCCGGCTTTGCCACGCCTGTCCATCCACCATTCCCCCTCACCTTCCGAGAACTTGAAACACTCTGCCCTTCACGTTTCTGTTCCGGGGTTGCCTGCCCTCCTACCTTGGCCCACCAGCCCCTTCTTTCAGTGCTGCGTCCCAGGGAAACCTGGATGTCCCTTTATGCTCCTGTATACAGACTGGTATTTTTATTCGGCATAATAGTTTTGTGTTCATAGCTAACTCGCAAGTAGCTACGTTCAAGTGTTTTGACAGGATATTCGTCATACCCAACAGATATTTAGTAGACGTTCATCATGCCTTTGTTGAAATAAGGGAATGGCTTAATGTTGCGAGGAGGCAAAATTGCAACGTATGCAATTAAGGGGAGAAATAAAGAATGTCCACGCGCTTCTTCCCCTTTCAATGCTTTATTCACTCAATATAATTTCACTCTATAGTTCTTAATGAAGAAAACGACAATTCCTAATGCTAAGCACTGTAATAGACATAATCAATTCACAGCAAACAATTCTAGATTAATTCTAAGCCCTGCAAAACACACTTAATCATGACAGGCTAATGACAGACACTTCCTCTGCATGCTAAGTTCAAAAGTCTTAAGCCTTAGGCTTTATGTCCAGCAGATGCACACTCACTCAGACCGCAGTGATCAGGTCCGGAACCAAGGCAGATTTTTCCTGGCATGGAGTGGTTGGCCATTCAGGAGAAAGGAGAGAAAGGATCAGTAGGGAGAAGTTGCAGCTCTCATCAAGTCCAGATGAGGCTGTAGAGTTTGAGGGCGATGAGGATCACGCAAAGGCTCAGGAAATGATGACAAGTGATGGGTTATCAGGTCCTCATCAGGCTCTCCAGCTCGAATGCATGCTTGTTTCAACTGGCTTGAATCCCTGTTCATTTGCTCTATAATTATTTATACTAAATTTGGGGGACGGGGTTTGACCCCCCCCTTTCACTCCTTATCAGCTACCATCATCATTTCAAGGACATCATTTAACCTGGGGTCAGAAACTTTTGGTCTGGTGGTCTCCACCTTGATCTTCTTGGTTTCCTCTTATCAGGCAAGGACAGCCTGCCAGGGGCTTCACTCTGTTTATCAGGGTGAGGGGAAGTAACTTGTTTGTGGCCATAGTGGAGGGCTCTTGGGTGTGCCTGGTGAAATTGCAGGTTTCAAACTGGAGTTTTTAAAATGGAGTTGCTTAGGCTCAGGCCTAAGGCCATTCTAACACTTAAGTAAATTGGTTTTTGGGAGATAAGAGCCCCAAAACCATCTGTGCAGTGTGGAACCTGGCCTCACCTTGTTCTACTTTCTCCCTCCTGAGTTTCCCCCCTGGCTTTGCAGCTTGCTTTCAAGTATTTCGTCTTTCTCTGGGTCTTACTAGGAAACACTGAAAATATGCTAAGAGGTTTTAGGTGCTCTTGCAACATACCTATGGAAGGTGACAGTGATTTGCTTGACCCTATTTCACCCATCATTTCACCACATGTATGTGTATCAAAACGTGCTGCACACCTTAAATATACACAATAACGAACAGTTTGTGCAGTGATGGGGTTCAGGACACACTACCCAAAATATGTCACCTTGGCACTTAAGAAGACAGCAAGCGCTGGGCACAGTGGCCATGCCTGCAATCCCTGCTTGGGATGCTGTGGCAGGAGGATTGCCAAGTTCAGGGCCAGCCTCAGCAACTAGGCAAGGCCCCAATCAACTTAGCAAGACTCTGTCTCACAACAAAAAATAAAAAGGACCAAGGATGTAGCTCAGTGGTTAAGCACCTGAGTTCAGTTCCCAGTACCAAAAAAAGAACACATCAAGCAAGAGAAGGACAGTCACTCTGACCTGCCCTTATCCCTGAGGCAGGTCATAGGACCCTCTTGTAAGAGGTGCCCTTCTGTACTTGGAGGAAAGGATCATCCATATCCCTGAAGACAGGGACACAAGGAAGACCCTGGACCAAGAGGCCTTGTCTAGAACCCCCGTAGTCCCTACTGTATTGCGTGCCTTTGTCCAGCATGCTCATCAAAACCAAGCATTAGAATGCATGATGGAGCTGGGGTTGTGGCTCAGTGGTAGAGAGCTTGCCTGGCAGCTGTGAGGCACTGGGTTTGATTCTCAGCACCACATATAAATAAAACAAAGGTCCATTGACAACTAAGAAAAAAAAAAAAAACCCGAAGGTATGAGTTCCCATGTCTTTGGATCATTTCCTGAGGCTCCCAGATCACAGAAAGTTTGCATTAAATAAAAGTGTATGGGGCTGGGAATGTGGCTCAAGCGGTAATGCGCTTGCCTGGCATACGCAGGGCGCTGGGTTCGATCCTCAGCACCACATAAAATAAAAAAAATAAATAAAGATGTTGTGTCTTCCGAAAACTGAACAATAAATATTAAAAAAAAGTGTATGCTTTCCTCTTATAAATCTGTCTTTTGTTATAGGGGCCTCAGCCATGAACCTAGAATGGGAAGAAAACATGCGTCTTTTCCTCCACGTGTAGTCTACACCACTTTTGTTAAAAGAAATATACCTCGCTGGTTCAGACAGCTCTGTGTGAGGGCCCAGCCTCAGGTCCCATGCAGATGGGCCTCGGCTCTGTGCCCTTGCAGTGAAGACCAAACATTGATTTATGTGGTACTGATCACTGCAGTCGGCAGCCAGAAGCAGCCAGGTGGGTAGAACTGTCAGGTCCCATTCTCAGCAGGCTGGTAACAGATGCTGGAATGGAAAGGCAGGAAATCATCCATACCCAGACACTTCCAGGCATTCACCTGACCCTCAACAGATTGTAATGACACCAAATGGCTGAATTTCAGCACAGAAGTCCTTCCAGAAGTGCAGAACACATATTTTTCGCTCGGTATGGGGTCAGCAGACTTCTCATCCAGTCTTCAGGCCTAAGGGTCTCACAGCCACTCCCCTCTGCATTGTAGGGAAAAGCAGCCATGGATTTTCCTACATGGACAAGAACGGCTGTGTTCCAACAAGACTCTATTTACTGCCACTGAAATTTGAATTTATATGTTTAATGTATTTTGAAATATTATTCTTTTGATTTTTTTCAACCATTCAAAACTAAAAACCATCCTTAGCTTGCAGTCCATAAATACATAGGTAGCCAGGTAGCTTGCTGACCGCTGCACTAGCTTTGTGAGGTAGGTGCAGGCAGAGGATCTAATCAAGTGGATGCTCAGGGTTTGTTAAGCAAACTCCACAATGCCTCAGGTTCAGAAGAACACCCCAAAGGAATACTGATAGTGTAGTTTTCATACATCTTTCATTTATTTATTTAACTGTTTTATAACATTTATATTTGTTTTTATTTATTTTTTTATCAGCTTGGCATTTTTATGGAACAAAAAGATTTCCCCAAATGGAGCCCTGCTTTATAAGGAGTGTACTTCCAGGGGTTTGGCCTATTTTATGATGGTATAAATTGTGATTATTTCCTGGGAACCTGCAGGGTCCAAGGTCAGGGGAGACCCTGCCCACAGAGATGAGCCCCAGAGGTCATACAACAATATGCAAACTCAGCAGGATGAGACTCTAACACACCTGTCAAATCTCAGGTGACATTCCTTTTCTTTTCTGCTTATTTTCTAAACTGGTTCCATGTCCTCCAGGGGTTCTGCAAGGAGGTGAGAGGCAAGGTGTTCAGCAGCTTCCATGCATACACCACCAGCTCCTGCTGCTTCCTGACATCGCCCTTCCCCACTCTGCCTGAGGCTACACACAGTGGCCGATGCTGCTGCATTAATTTACAGCCTGCCATGCTAATTTCCTGACCTGGGAAGTGGGACAATAGGTATTGGTGTCACCTGCAGAACTGCCAGAGCATCAACTCTGGTGCAGTGCAAACACCCTGGGGGTGGGGTGGGAGATGACGTGGTACCAAGGTAAGGGCTGGTCACAACTCTGTGTGACAGGTGGCTGTTCTCATACTAGGTTTGCCTGCCCTGCCCTGCTAGGCTGGAGACCCCTGAGGGCAGAGCTGCTGACTCTGTCCTCACTGTGTCCCCAAGTCCTGGTGGGGCACAGGACACTCCCTGATCTGAAGCAACTAGACAAAATATTTATAAGTAGCACAGAAGTGATGACAGTCTTCAGTAAGGAAGGAAGGAATGGAATTATATGTGTTTTCAATTCTCATTATGACTTGCTTTTCTGTATTTGTTATATTTTTATTTATTCCTGAATCTCTATAGCAAATTCTAGTAAGAAACCTAATATGGTGGGGCTGAGGTTGTAGCTCAGTGGTAGAGCACATGGCTAGCATGCATGAGGCACTGGGTTTGATTCTCAACACCACATACAAATAAATAAAATAAAGGTCCATCAACAATTAAAAAATATTAAAAAAAGAAACCTAATATGGTATAAAGTTGTGCAAGTGACAAACACAGATAAAGTTCACTATACATTTTAATATATGATATAAAATATTACTTAAAGACATGAACAAGATACGGGTACAGCAGCACACACTTGTGTTCACAGTGACTCGGGAGACTGAGGCAGGAGGATGGCAAGTTTGAAGCCAGCCTCAGAGGCTTAGTGAGACCCTGTCTCAAAATAAAAAATTAAAAAGGCTGGGGATGTGGCTCAGTGGTAGCACACCCCTGGATTCAATCCCCAGTACAAAAAAAAAAAAGTAAAAAAATCAAACATTTTATATTAGAAAGCAAAAATAATTATCAAACTCAATCTTGTAAATCCCTGTGAGGAATAAAAGAAATTCTCCCACACTTGTGTTTTGTCTGCCTTCTGAGAACAACGTTGAAATAGCAAACTATAGAGAACACACACAAAGCTTGTTAAAATGATCACCACAGATGTATTGTTTATCAATTCAAATAACACTACATTCACTCATTCACTGAATCATTTTATTCATTATTAAATTCCCTTTTGTCGAAAAAAACATAACACTCTAAGCCTCTACTGAAACGGGCTGCTTCTTCCAGGAGGATCTGGAGGGAGGCCATCTGGGCACCAGGGGCTTCCAGTCCATGCCAGCATAGCAACTCAGGCTTTGGCATCATCGATGTAGAAAAAGCACTTTTTCTAGAGGCAACAGCAAGTTACCAGCACGAATCAGAACATGGCAAACTCGGGGGCTGTCACTTTGTTTTAGCGACTGAGTCATTCAGGTGAACAAGACTATTCTCATAAATACAAGAAGGGGGGCCACTGGTGTCCTCCTCAGGACAGTGCCACGACAGAAGGTTCTGGGCTCTGTGGAGCAGGAAGGCTTTCAAATTTTCTTCAAATATCTTATGGCTGAAAATGATAGCCATGTTATTCAGATTTTAGCTATATTCATGAAAATTCAAAAGTATTATAAAAACTATAAACTTTAGTTTCTCTGGGAATTATAAGCTTTTGACAGATAATTTTCAAATGCATGCCTCATACAACTGACATGTAAAGTTCATGTTCATCCCTCTTTCTTGTGATACCCAGCAATTTGTGCCTTGCACCAAGAGTACTCACAGAAACAGACATGGGAAGAGAGAACACAAAGCTTTCCGGTTGGAGGAACCGCTTCCTTCCCATGTTCAAACCAGTCAGGCTTCCAAGTGCCAGGTTGTTGGAGACTGTGCACGTCTGGATGTCGCACTCCAGGATCACACTGCGGGAACTCCAGGGCATAGGTAGCGTGGATGTCCCCTTCCTCTACCTGACTCTCTGCCTGGCAGCTTCGCTTCCGTAAAGGCCGAGTGGCACTTCTACTACCCAGTGAGAGGACACTGGGTGACAATGTGTGCTAAGCTGGTCCAGAGTCCTTGCTCCTTGTTTATAATTCCATTTCAAGAGCTCTCTCCACAATAGTTTGAATATGCGAGGTCAGGCAAAGAGCACGAGGTGCTGGGCAACACTGTGCTCCTCTCCATGAAGGGGAGCGCAGAACCAGGAGAAGGCCCTGGTGCAGGGACACTTAGAAAGTCACACTGCTAAAAGGTCTTGAGAACAGGGATGGTTCAAAACAATATTTTTACATACTTTGGAAAAATAGACATATTTCAAGTATCTTGAAGTGTGACTTGTGGATTTCATTAGTCTGCGTTTTTCCTGCAGTGCCACCATGCTTTAAAGCCTCCCAGGCTCAGTGCATGGGGAGCTGCTTCTTCACGCTGAGGGAAAGCTCTGTTTGCTCATTAGTCTTCTGTACAACCCGTCTGGTCTTGAAAGTAGTTCTTCATGCTTCCCGTGTTCGGTGACTTTTCCACGGTCAAGAACAGCGACAACGTCTGCATTCTTGATGGTGGACAGGCGGTGGGCAATGACTAACACTGTCCTTCCCTCCATCAGTCGATCCAGAGCCTCTTGCACGAGGTACTCATTTTCGGCATCGAGCGCACTGGTCAGGATCATAGGAGCACAGACTTTAGTGCCACAGCGGTGCACAGCCCCAGGGCCACACTCTGGCCCTCCTTATGGTGAACTTCTATTCTGACACAAATTTCCCTGCTGGGAGCAGGGACAGAAAGGAGGCAGGCAGGATCTCCCACCTCTAGAACCACGCTGACATCCAAGCAGAAGGCCCTGTTCAGGTGCCAACTGCAGGGATCAGGGCCCCTCCCAAGCTGGGTGCCCACTGGTGCCCCTCTGTCCCCTGCCTCTTGACTGCCATTACTGGCCCAGACTGCCTCACTTCACTGTGCAGAGTCCCTCCTACAGTGGGACACTCCTCAGTACAGTCTCGTGCAGAACACAGCCCCATACGTGCACACACTCTCACCTGGTCGCTTCATCCAGGAGAAGAATTCTAGGATTCTGAAGGGAAAATATTTAAAAGAAAAGAAAAAATATGGTTTTAGTGGAAAATACAAGTTTTCAGTAATAAGAACCACATTTGATATGTGCCACAGTGTGGGTGGACCTTGGAGCATCATGCTCAGGGAGGGACCACACTGGCGTGGTTCCACCCAAGGGCAACTTTACCAGGATGGAAGTATGGAGGACAGGGCAAAATCAGTGGCCAGCTGGGCCCAGCTGGCCACAGCTGGGATAGAGGGGAGAACAGAGACCTGTTTTTACAATAGCTTGTCCTCCCATCAATCTCAGAATTAACAGCAACAACTTTTATCACAGCTGCACTGAGGATGCCCCACCCAGTAGGTGTCTTCTAAGTGCGTTACCCTACGAGGTGGATTCCAACTTACTCCCACTTTATAGAGGAAAGACTGAGGCACAGGCAGGACCAGGTCTCAGGATCAGCAGGTGCAAGCCTAGGCTTGACCAACACAGTGTAGAGGGCTCTGCCTCCTCCCACGCACTCCCCCACAGGGGGTTAGGAGCTCAGATATGGGAGGCTTCTGGACAGCATTAGAACCATCCAGAATAAAGGGCACCTGCACCCACTGCCCCAGTTGACACTGGTCCTCATTCCTCCCATGTGTGTAGTCTCCTCTTGACGTGGAGTCTGTGGTGGCCCCCTGCCCTTCCACCTCCTGCCCCTCCCTTCCTCCAGGACTCCTCCCCAGCCTCAGGACACTCACCTCCCCATGTGGCACTGGCTTTGTGATAAGGGCACTCCTTTCTGGCTGACTCACCCAGAAGTTTACCACCTGTAGCTGGCACCATGGTACCCTGGACCTGGCCCCTCACAGAAGCTAGCACACGAGGACACCAGGATGGCCCTCCCTTGTCCAGGGCCTGGAGTAGCCGGCCATGGGCTACCTGAGCTTAGAGGCATTCTGGGTGCAGCCAGTGCTCAAGGACCGAGTGCCGGGTCCTCTCAGGACACAGGCGGGCTGGAGCCAGGTGTCTATTCTATATTATAAGGTGGAGTTTAGGATCCTGATGGAAGGAAGAATATGCAGAAGCTGGTCCACCGGGAACAGGTGACCCATGCTTGGGTCCGAGCTGCACACCGCCCTGCTGGGCAGCAGCTCAAACTGGTTTAAACTAGCCAAGGACAGGTTTCAGAGATGGCAGCTGGTCACTGTCACCAAGCAAGGTGTGAGTCTACACTGGAATGTCCAACACCCACCAAAAACATCTGTTTACCCTCTGCCTTTGGTTAAAGAAGTCATGCAAGGTACACTCAACTTTTGTTTTTAGTTCTCTGTGGCTCAAAGAGATATTTAGAGGTAGACAGGACAACTGCCTTGGTCTAGGTTGAGGCTGCATGCCCAGGAGGAGTGGGAGCTCTCAGCAGGGAGCTCAGTATCTGTGGAGGAAACATTCTTGGAAATTTGTAATAAGGAAAAAAAAAACTCTGTTTAACCAAAAATTTATTTATTTTTCAGTTCTACTCACTGGTCCTACTTCTGCATCCTAAAACAACATAAAATAAGTCCTCTTTCTCTCCTGGATTGTGGTGCCAATGTGCCTAGGGCTGCTGGACAGGTCTGGGCCTGCTGGGACGGGCCAGCTGTGCCCGGAGGCTATGGGGCCATTAGACAAGACTTCAGGTCAGGTCTTCACCAGCGCCTGATTTTGCACAGCCCTCAAGTTGAGTGCTTTTCCCATTTTAAAAGGGTTGTTCAAAAAAAAAAAAAGAAAAAAAAAAAGCAGAAGAACACGTAATGGAGGTGATGTGAATAAAACCTAAATCATTTACTCTGCAGTCATTTATGGAGAGTTCCTTGGCTCCTGGTCTCACCCACAGGGCACAAGCTGGGCAGTAAGAACAATTCCCCTGCTGGCTTTGCTGGAGAGCATCTCTGCCTCCGCAGGCGGGCGGATCACCTGCCCCTCACAGATGCCTTGCTCTCCAGGTCTCTGAGTTTCCGGTCACAAAACATTTCAGAAGAGAAGAAACCTTGAGGAGCTGAGTACTGCCCAGCAGCTGTTGGGACAGCTCTGGGCATTAGGAGAGGGAGACTGCGAAGCCATCCACAGAGGTCAGAGGCCGCGAGGCTCTGCCGTGGCTTTGAGGACAGGACCTGGCCTGCTGCAGTGGTGCACTCTGAGGCCAGGGAGCAGGGCGCTCCTGTGAGGCCAGCACACGGTTGGGGTGGGGGGGAGATGGCAAACAGGAGACAACAGGCCCACCTGACAGCAGCACACCCTTCTCCCCCACCACCGTGTGGAAAGCTCGGGGGAACTTCCGGATGAAGGCTGCAGCGTTGGCGGCCTCTGCAGCCCTCTCCACCTGCTCTGCTGTCACGGAGGAAGGGCAGTCCGCACCGTAAGCGATGTTCTCAGCAATAGAGCAAGAAAATAAAACTGGCTCCTACAAATTGGAACAAAGCATGTGTGTCACAAATTCCAAGGCAGAATTCAATCGCACCTCAGTGCCTTGGACTCTGCACAGCACTAGACCCAAGATGGGCCCTCGGCACAGAGGACGGACTCTGCTGTGGCTCTATGTCGTCCTCCTGCTCCGGCCACCCAGCATGCCCCTGTCTTACCCTGAAAGTGAAGCCAGATTTAAAGATAGGTAGTTAGTGTAGTTAGGTAAATCTAATAATGAATAAGATAAATAAAATGGAGGTCATTATAGAGAATGGAGTCCAGGAAACCAGAGCAGCACTTGGGGAAATTGAAATGTTAATGTCCCCAAGGCCTGGAGCCCATCCTAAGGAAATGTTTATAAAGCAGCACCCAGCAAAGAGGGAAATGCTAATCAAAAGCTGCCCCAGGCCTTTCCTACCCAGATTACTCCTTTAGCCCACCTATCTCCCACCTTTTGGGCCTTCCCACATGCATTCTATCACTGCAAGATAAAGGGAAACAAAAGACATGAGTGTGGGAAAGCTGAAAGAAGACGTTAGCTATAAAAAAGGGAAGACCTTCCCCTTCCACGGATTCTGCCTTTTGGGTCCTCTTATTCCTCCGGGAGAAGTCTTTTCTGCTGTCCTTTAATAAAACTTCTACTTTCCACTCTAAACTTGCCTCGGTGTGCTTCTCTGGTGTTATACTTCAGCATTCGGGGAAGCAAGGCCTGTCACCATTATCACTGGTAAACAGTGATAACAGAGGGGCCTGATCTGAGCACCTGCTATCCTCACCATGCTGCAGATGAGACCCTGCAGCAAGAGCCCACAGGGGCCAGACCACATACACCTGAGCACCTCCCTCAGGACTGGAGGACCCCTGTCCATCCCCTCCCAGATGACTCCCACTGAGGGTAGAGGGGCTCCTCCTCCTCCTGGGTGGCAGCATGTGAAGGGTTCCTAAAGAAGGGCTGCCTGCAGCTTCTCTCCAGTGCCCAGCGGACACTCTGCTTAGCACCCGTCACTGCGCCACCTGCCCCAGCCCAGAACTCTGAAACCTGAACTTCTCACAAAGGGCCTTTGCTTGCTTATTCCAAAAACCTGTCGCGCAAAGCAAGAGAATGGTCGGTGGTGACATGGGGCTTGGGACAAGCCCCTGAAAGCATCTGCAGTCTCCCTGCATCCTCTAGACTACACGTGTTCAGAGAAGCACAAGCCCCAGTCCTGGATGAAGCCACTGTTTCAACTGGTTGACGCTTGGGATGAGGCAAAAACCTGTCACAGGATGAGCCTGACACACCTAGAAATTTGTGTTCTTCTCTCTTGAGAGGTGCAAGTTCCATAAAAAGCAAGGGGCAGAAGCAGCTTCAAAGGGTGAATGATGGACAGAGGCCTCATCTCACCTGACTGACGGTCCCAATCTTGGATCTCAGCCAGGCTGGGTTCAGCTGGCGGATGTCATGGCCATCGAGAAGAACAGCTCCTTGTAGGGGGAGAACAAAGTCGCTGAGCGCCAGGCAGCCAATGGCTAATAGGAACACAGACTGTGCCCGTAAGAGAGTTCCAAATACAGGTTTGTGAGGCTTAATGACCCTCCCCAAGTGGAGCCCAAGCCAGCATGTGAATTTCAGAGCCAAGAGGGGCCTTCTGGGAGGCCAAGTCTAGGGCTCCCTCAGCCTGGGCGAAGAGCCAGGCCCTATCACCCTCCTCAGCCTGTCCAAGCTCCTCCTCCTGGTGACTTGAGGCCCCACCATCAGATGCCCTGGGAAGGGCCTTGAGTCAAAAGAGAGCTACAAGGGAGAGGTGAGCTGGTCCACTACTGGCCCTCCCAGGGGTGCAGTGCTGATGGTGGTGCCAGATCCCACAGCCACCTGATGGGCCAGCACCAGCAGTGGCCTCAAGCTCCACCTGTTTTGAGGCAAAATCTCAGAGTGCCTTGGAACTTCAACTTGGAATCTGCTTTGTCAGCCCAGCCAGAGATTTTTGAGCTTTTATTACTCCTTAAAATATCCCCTGTGCATGAACCTAATCAAGGGGAATCTATTATCTGCCACTGAGAATCCGACCCACGCCACGGCAGAGATCTTAATTGATCAGAGGCCAACTTCACAGTCCTCACTAGCAGAAGTACTTCTGCTACTTCTGCATGCTAAGGGTACTCAGGGCTGAATGCTAATAACACCAGGAGTGCAGCTCCTCTCCAGCAGAGCTGAGACACTGAGGGCCAGCTGGAAACCCACGGGTGCTATGCCCATAGAAGACGGAAGAGGCTCAGGTACAGCTCCCTCGACCTTGATCTATTTGCTCTGCAAGAAACCAGACTCAACTTATTTTGATTTGATTTGTATCTACCTGGCTCTGATTATTTAAACTCAGAACTTCACAGCATGTCAAGAGTGAATCCCAACAGCAACTCTGGAGGCAACAGAATGGTCCCCCATCCAGAGCAGATGGGGCTTCCTGGCTTAGAATCTGCAAGCCAAGTGTGCACAACACCTCACCAGCTGCATGTGGCTTAAACAAGAGTGCTAGATGAGAAATTCTTCATGAAGTCACAACTCTGGTCACTGACAGTCGTTTACTTGCTGACAACCGTTTTTTTCAATCCAAATCCAAAGAGATACACACTGATTATCTACTATGGGAAGGATGTAAAAAAGTGAAATCATGTGCTTTTGCTCTTAAGGACGTTGTAATTTGGGGCTGGGGTTGTGGCTCAGTGGTAGAGAGCTCACCTAGCGTGTGCGAGTCCCTGGGTTCGATCCTCAGAACCACATAAAAATAAATAAATAAAACAAAGGTATTGTGTCCAACTACAACTAAAAAATAAGTATTAAAAAAAAGATGTTGTAATTCAGTTAAAAGTAAAATTAAAACTAGAATGACAGCTGGGCACGGTGGTGTACACCTGTAATCCCTGCAGCTCAGGAGGCCGACACAGGAGGAACACAAGTTCAAAGCCAATCTCAGCAACGTAGTGAAGCCCTAAGAAACTCAGTGAGACCCTGTCTCTAAAAAAAAAAAAAAAAAAAAAAAAAAAAAAGGG
>NW_025999927.1:538039-548030 GCF_001458135.2 Marmota marmota marmota
CAAAAAAAAAAAAAAAAAAAAAAAAAAAAACAGAAAAGGGCTGGGGATGTGGCTCAGTGGTTAAGTGCCCCTGGTACCAAAAAAAAACCAACAAACCCAAAAATCCATTATGAAAATCCCTCCTAGTTCAAAACATTTCAACAGGGCTATCACATGGACATGAATCACTGATGGCCAAATGGCCAGACTAAGTGTTTTCTCATGACCAATGAACCACCCCCAGGAAGGAGCGTCTCTGGGGCTCCCAGGGCTCCTGTGCACAGCACCTCATGCTGTGAGGGGTGCCCAGCAGCCCACGAGCCCCCTGGCTACAAGCACTGCCTCACCTGCCTCACTCTTGTCCTCTCAGGGAGAGTTGGAGTTCTGGGCTTGAAGAGGCAGAACACAAAACCTGGAAAACTGAGGATGCCTCCCACTTTGGGGAGCTCCTGCCTGGAAGGAGCAGCTGGCGTAGAGCACCCAAAGCTCTGCAGTCAGGAGGGTGCCCTTGCCCACAGCGTGGCGACACTTACCAGAAAGGGGGTCATACAGTCGCAGTAGAAGCGAGACCACAGTGGATTTGCCAGAGCCACTTGGGCCAACCAGAGCTGTGACAGATCCTGCCGGGATGGAAAGGCTGAAATCCTGAAATATGGGCACCTCTGGACGAGCCGGGTAGGCAAAGTGCACGTTCTTAAACTGCAAGGCGCCTTGGAAGCTCTTCTCACGTAGAGTGACCCCTTCTGAAACACAGGAGGGACCCAGGTACTTAAGGCAAAAACCAAACTTGTCTGAAGATGGACAGGGGATAGGGGGACCCCTGCAGCCACTTAGAGGGCACTCCTGGGGAATGAAGGTACAGACCTGTCTCTAAGGCTGGCTATACGGCCACCCTCACCTGCTGCAAACATAGCACCACGTGTATAAAGGCTCATTTGACCTCACAGCCCAAGAGTCCAGCTTTTCTGTGGTCATGGGGTAATAGAGGCCAGCCTGGCTGGGCTAGCAGTGCAAGTGAGATCCAGCCTCTGAGCAGTCTGATGTAAACCCACTGGCCTCTCCCAGCCTACTCTCCTGGTGCAGGGCATCATGTCACCCTGAATAAATACTCGATGACGGGAGTGTTGCACAACAGTGGAGTCAGAAGTCTGCTCTGCCAGTGCCACTTGCCCTGGTGTGGGAGACAGGGCTTAGCCTCTTGTGGGGTGTGTGTCCAGGGCCATCACACTGGAGAGCACCATCTTGCTGGACCTGCCCACCCCACAGTGCCTAGGAGCCCATGAGGGTGAAGAGTGGTCACAACCTCTGCCAAGTCTGCTGAGTCTATGAGCTGGCTCAGGCCGAGGGCTGCAGGAAGCTGCCCACAAGCAAGGAGGAGGCTCCAGCCACTCAGTACCAGGTCCTTCACCCCACCCCAAGTGCCAAGAAATACAGTCTTTTAAATGTTAGGTCTGGCCCCTTCCTCCCATCCCAACCCCTCACAGGTCTGCTTGGTAAACTGGCTGTGGCCCTTCTTGGAGGTCAGTGTCCACACATCTAAGGATGGTGGCCTGTAGCAGCTGTCCTTCCCTCATCCCCTCTCAGAGGAAACCTGAACCTTTCCCTGCTGTGCATGGGGACCATGTCCTTGTAATGTGCTGGACTTAAGAAGCCAGACTGCCTCACCCCCAGCAGACAGCAGCCCATTTCACACCCACCGTCAATAGGCATCTGGGGCTGCCTCTCCAAGAGCTCCCAGAGCCGGCCACCGGCACCCAGGCCCTTCATCAGCTCTGAGTAGAAAGAGCTCAGACCTGCAGAAGAGAAGCATCCATCAGCATGGTCAGGAAGGACACCGCAGCTCCATCCCACGGGAGCCCTGCAGAGGTGCACTTTAAAGTGAGATCTGTCACTTCTGAGTCAGGAGGTGAAACCGTCCTCACCATTCCCTGACCCCCCCTTGCTTCTGGGCAGCGAGCCGAGGCTGGTGTGCTGAAGGCACTTCCACTTTAGGTGTTTTCCAGTTTTGGTCGGTTATAGGGACACAGCCCATCCCTCAGTCAGGGAGTCTCTGTACACAAAGCACTCTGAAAACTGAACCACAGGAGGGTGCGGTGCCCACGTCTGTCATCCCAGCTGCTCAGGAAGCTGAAGCAGGAGGATCACAAGTTCAAGGCCAGCCTGCACAACTTAGCATGGCCCTCAAAATAAAATAAAAAAGGGTTGGTGTGCAGTTCAGTGGTGGAGCAGGACAGAAGAAAAGCCTTTGCTTTCAAACAACAAAACCTTCAAGTCAGACACCAGGTCCACTGACAACACAGAACCAGCATCTTTTAACCAGACCTCAGTCACTTGCCTGGTCTTTCCACCACAGGCTGGGAGGAAAACAAGGCCCACAGCCATCTGCCAGGCTGGCCGGGGTCTTGTGCGAGGTGCAGAAAAAATACTCCAGACTTCACAAAGGCTTTTCCCCTTCCAGGAACGGACAGCAAAAGCTAAACCCTGAAAGACCCTCTCTCCCTTTTCTTCCTTTTTTGTTTTTGAGACAGGGTCTCCCTATACTGCCCAGGATGGCCTTGAGTGATTGGGCTCCAGTGATTCTCCTGCCTCAGCATCTAAGCAGCTGGGACAGCAGGCATCCAGCTCTGAGAGAGTCTTGGCAAAAGCAAGCAAGTCTGTTTCATGCACTTGATAATATGTCAAGCAAATATGTCGAGATATATATAAACATATATATAAAGACACACACACACACACACACACACACATTATACCTTAGATTGAACCCAGGGGCTCTTAACCACTGAGCCAACCACTAAGTCACATCCCTATCTCTTTTTACTTATTTTGTTTAGAGACAGGGTTTTCCTAAGTTGATGAAGCTGGCTTTGAACTTGCAATCCACCTGCTTCAGTCTCCTGAGCCTTACAGGCGTTACAGGCGTGCATCACTGTGTACCTCTAAAGTTGATATTTTTAATTGTTCATTTTGAGTATGGTTAGCTTTGTACAAAAGGAGCTTTATTTCCCAGTGATTTGCCAGTAGTATAACTATCGCCAGCACAGGACTGTATTTTCTGTGTCCACAGATGTTCAGCACCACCCTGGCCTCCCTGCATCTGTGAGCAGTGGCAGCTGTTTAAACAGCAGGGATAGAGGGTTCCCAGCAATGCTGAGCTACAGGAGGCCCACAAAGACCCTGAATGTCCCAGAGGGCCCACTGGCTACTCTCATAACTGCATTTTCTTTTAAAGCCCAGTTGGAATAACATCATAGGGAATGTCTGTACAGATGAAAGCCTGATTTTTAATTCATAAATCCCCAAATCACTTAAATTATGTACCTCCAATGCTCAGTCCAACCCAGAAGGCATACATGAGGAAGGAAGAGAGCTCGCCCACCGTCATGTGGGCAGCACCCATCAGCAGTCCTCCCTTGTACAGGACGGATAGCACGATCAGGTTCCCAGACAGTCCCGTCTGTGGGAGGAGAAAACACAGAGTCAGGGAAAACCAAGGGCCTCTTTGGACACTAAAAGCAGGGACCAGGCCTCTGATTTCCTTCTTCAGACTTAAAATTTCATCTGGATTTCAAACAAAACAATGATTCAAAATACTGAAACAGTATTGCCATAATCTCATCACCATAAAAACCTAGGTGCTGAGACACCCAGCAGGCTCCCATTCCACTCACTCTGTTCCGCCTGCAAAGGAAGACTGAGGACCCGTCGCTCACCTACACATCTGATGCTGTGACTCCACACTGTGCTGGCCCTGGTGCCCTGCTAGACCATCAGGTGGTGTGGGGCCTCGGTAAGGGCAGCCTTCTCTGGGTCACTGTTTCCATGTTAACTGTGGCAATCACCAAATCACCTCTAAAGTTCTTTCCAGTTTGGACATATCACTGAAATGTGTCCTATTTAGGTTTATGGCAACCGAGTTCTTACACTTCCTGCTTGAAAGACTCTGAGGTTATCCAGGTTAATCCTTAGTAGGTATCAAATTCATCTGTATCACAATGACCCAGAGCCCTGTTCAAACACAGACTTGCTGCCCGGCCCTGGTCGAGGTCGGGAAAGTGGGAACTAAGGGCCCCAGATAGAGCTCACCCTGAGAACCAGCCCAATCTGCCCAGGCCACCTTCTCCTCATGGTATTTACTTGTTTTCCTGATAATGACTAACTATTTTCTATTGTGTCAAGAGCCACAGAATAAAGATCTCTCACAATCCTAGCACCTGACTTTCCATTCCTTCCAGAATGACCCACTTACTGCTCCGAAAAAGCCAGCCCGAGCAAAGGCCTCCTTCCTTGCCAACTGCATGACATGGTCCACTCTGTGAGAGTATTTCTCCACCTCAGCCACCTCTTTGCCAAAGGCTCGCACAGTTCTGATATTTCCGATGCACTCCTCTGCTAGCTGCAGGGACACAGGTGCATTCATTACAGGGAAAAGGGGCACACTTGAGTCTAGAAGCAGAAGCAAAATGTGATTCTTATTTAAAACACTATCAATGGAAAGACACTCATGAAACCCAGCTAGGTCAGGAAAGGGCCAAGTACACAAACCACCCCACTGTTGAAAAGCACATCAGACAGACAGAGCCAGATGATTGACAGAGAACAGGCAGATGACACACAGGCTTATGCAGGTAAAAAGACAGACTTCAAAACACTGATGGTATTAATTCTGAAGCAGGATTATCCACGTTTTTGTCTTTTCGCATATTCTCACATTTTTCCAATGATAAGCAAGCATGGCTTTATAATGTGAAAATATCAAGTTATTTTCATTTTTTGCAAACCTGGTTTCACACAGCACTCTAGAGCTTGCTTATTGACTTAATGGAGGGCACAGTATCGTCTAGAAACTATTACTAGAACATGACTAGCTTTTTGGCCCTGTCAGAGACAGCAATAGCAAGACATGAGAGAGTGGAACAGTGTCAGGTCAGGCTGGACATGCTCTGTGACGCGGTGCAATGACCGCAGAGGCTGTGTTTGGGGCAGGGTCTGACGTGAGGAAAGGGAGAGCTGTGTCCTGTGGTCCTTGCTCCGAGCCTATTCCCCTGGACACCATAGCACGGGAAGGCCGTTACCTGAGTGGCTTGTGCCAGAGAGTCCTGTGTGGCTTTGGATAGGTTCCTCAGGTATCGCCCATAAGCCACTGCAAGGATGGACATCGGAGGCACCACACTCAGGACAAAAGTAGCCAGGGCAGGTGAGACAAAAAACTGTGGGAAAAGTGGGGGTGCTCATTAGGCAGAGCCGTAGTCTTCCCTGCTCTGTGCCAGGGAAGCGGCTTAATAGCGATATCCCCAGGCCAGGCCGCCTGTCTTGGGAGAGCTTTTCAGACCTCTTTAATCTTTATAAAACCCCACGAGTGCTACGCAGAAGTAAAGTGGCACAGAGCCAATGGAGAAAGATGAGATGCTCGTGCTCAGGCCAATCCGGGCATGTCAGGGCAGCGGGTCCAAAAGTGGGGGCAGATGGGCGTCCAGCAGGGAGAATGCCACCTTTTTTGTGCATGGCAGAGGTGTTCTGTCAACTCTGCAATCCAGTGACCTGTGAAGGGGCACTAGTGCCTGCTCAGCACATGACAGAACCCACTAGGTCCCATCTGCACAGAAAGCAGGTCTCCTAACTGTCCCAGGGAACACCAGGGACTGACGGGAAAGTAATGAGCAGATCCATTAATCGGCTCTTTTCTCTCAGGGGAAACTCCTGCCAAGTGCTCACACAGCGAGCAGCACCCAGGCGCTAGACAGAGGCTTGGCCCACACGTGGGAGTTGGATGATGAGGAGGAAGAGGGGCACATGTCCAGGGCCACCGGTCTTGGGAGGCCTCTCCACCACAGGGCCAAGCAAGACACAGGACTTGAGGAGGAGCGAGTATGCTCACAGGTCCCTGAGGTACTCGGCTCAGGGAGCAGCTCACATCTGATGGTGTCCTCCAGGTAGAGAGGCACAGGCCCCCGGGATTCTCCAGGACTGGGGTGAGCCCAGACCACCCTCCCACCTTGTTCTGCATCCAGGCTTAATAAATGTCCTTCTGTTGCCTAACCAGGGTCCCAGCACCAGAAAGGGGCATTTCCAGGGCAGAGCACACATTTTCACACAGGGAGGAAATGGCAGGGTGGTGTGGGCAATATCCGCTCTCAGGGGGTGGACCCCAGCCCTGTGCAGGGGGAACAAAGCCCACCACTCCTCCAGAGCTGAGGACAGATCCCAATGATGCTCCACAAGAGGACCACTGTGGCTGGAAGTTTGTTTTTACCCCAGACTCCTGTGTGGGAGCCCTAAACCCCAGGGTTGGAGATGAGGCCTGAGGAAGTAACTAAGGCCCAAAGACGTCAGGGGAAGACCTGGGTCAGGGAAGCATGCTTGCCAGGAGGGGCAGCTTTCTCCTATGAGCACATGGCAAGATGCTGGTTACTGACAGGCCAAGGGAAGAAGCTTCAGACTGACCCTGGAATCGCAGCTTCCAGACCACAAGAAACACATGTCTGCTCTCTAAGCTTGTGGACCTCAGCTATGGCATCCAGTGAAGGGGGCAGGCCCTTCACACAGGACTCCTACTACACTGGACTCTCCCTCACAGTACAGAGCTTCCCCAACCGCCGTCTCCTGAGCCCCAGGACCATGAAGGCACTTGAGTGTGGGAAGGCATATGTTCCCGGGGTCTATTTCTCCTGCAGCTATAAAACCATGACACTTCAAAGCTCTTTTCCGTCCTGTACATCAGATCTAGCAGGTAGATGCTAGCAACAGGTCCTTCCAATCCTCGATGCTACGTGGAATACAGAACAAGACCAAAACTCTTCTTCTTGTGAGAAAGCGTTAAAGGGTATGCCCTCAGCCCCCCATTCAGATACCGCCCATTCAGAAACTGCCGTCAAACAAGAGCCTCAGGTGGCCCTGGGCCCGTGAACTGCGGCAGGTGTGGCAGGAAAACCGAACTGCTAATTTCACTTAGGATTGATTAAGATCAATACTCCAGTGATTGGCAAGCTTTCAAGTATGCCTGCAAACCCTCCACAAGTCAAACTATTGTTTCACTTGCAAATTTTAGGAAATCTAAAGCTGGATCAGGCCTTGCCAAGGAAAATTCTGCACCCATATCGAGATGTTACTTAAGTGGAAAACACACATGGAGCTTGGAGTTATAATATGAAAAAAGTAAAATACAGTTCCTCACTAGTGATTGTGACAGGAATTACACGTCAAGATGATAACAGTCATTCACACTGTTAAACAAACACCATCATCATCAGCCCTATGTCCTTTCGCTTTTCTGAGCGTGGTCAGAACACTGAGGTCAGGACGCAGCTTGAGCCACAGCCATCAGGCCCGTTGTGCTGGTCTGAGAACAAACACTGGCTGAAAGTGAGGCGAGCCAACTAGACAGGTCCAGCCAGCCACCAAGGACAGCACAGCCAGGGGTGCAGAGCCCCTCGCAGAAGCACAGCTGCCACCATGCAGAATCGGGTCTACCCCCACAGGCCCAGCTCCCTTGCCTCCCGCTGCTGGGCTGCCAGGGCTCCCGCATGCTCAGAAAACCTAGCAATGTCGAGAGGGGCTGTTCTGTGGAGCTTCTGGAGAGATGCAGGGAGCCCAATGGGAGAGGAGACCCCGTCACTGCAGCCTCCAGGACAGCTGGCCTCCGCCTGTCAGGATGCAGAGAGCTGGCCCAGCTGAGCCCACCCAGCCAGCAGGTCCTCAGGAGAAGCCCACCTACCATCATGCCAATGCCAACTGAGGCCTGGGCTCCAGCCCTGAGCCCGTCCGAGAGGTTTTCAGTCACCGAGCGCCCCAGGAGCGCAGTGTCTGAGGACAGGCGGTTGATCAATTCTCCTGTGCGAGTCTTGTCAAAGAAAGCAACATCCTGCCTCAAAACAGAGGAGAACAGCGAGGTTCGAAGCCTGTTCACAATGCGCTGACCTGTGGAGCAAGCGGAGGGCTCTCAGAGTGCTGCCCAGCACCTGGAGGGCTCTCAGCATGCTGCCTGTCACCAGGAGGGCTAGAGTGGGGCTGCCCGTGAGGGCTTTCAGTGTGCTGCCCATCACCAGGAGGGCACTATGGCTGCACGCAGCCCGTCACTGACTTCCTCCTAGGATGGACAGTGCTGCTGATGAGGAGACAGGAGGTGAGTAGAGAGTATCATGAAGAAGCTCGAGTACATTAAATCTTTCCCTTTTTCTTATTTATTTTTTTGGTACTGAAGTTTGAACCCAGAGGTGCTTTACCACTGAGCTACATCCCTGTCGTTGGTAGTTTTTCATTTTAAGTCAGGGTTTCATACGTTGCTGAGGCTGGCCTTGAACTTGTGAGTCTCCTGCCTCAGCCTCCCCAGATACTGGGTTTACAGGTGTGCACCACCACACCTGGTGATTACACTGATCTTTAAAAGGTAATTTTTCTCCTTCCTGGCACCTCTTTTGCATTGAGCTTCCGGTGCAAGAACTAGTGAATTATCCACACAGTGTTTTATTAACGGAGCGGCACAACAGCCCTAGAGGCAGTGCCCTGGCATCGGCGTTGGGTGTTTTCCTGCCTGCTAAGAACTAGACTACTCAGAAGAAATACAGCAAAGTTGCTGCCCCCGCCACTACATAGCACAGAGCAGAAAGCAGGGAGCCGTCCTTAAAGCCAACCTGCAGCCAAGGGCCTTGTTCTCAAACCTCCTATAAGACCCACATGGCATTTCCCTTACTGCTGAGCCCAACTAGGCAAAACAGAGTCAAGAAGAGAGCGCTGGAGCAACGGCAACTCCAACGTCGTTTCTGGCTGACTGGGATCTGCTGCCCTGAATGTGATGCTGGCAGAGAAGAATAGCTGGGCTGGCTCAGTGGGCCCCTGGCCTCTCTGGAGACTCGCTGCCTGAGACCCACCTGAAGACTGCATGAGGTAGACGCGGACGGCATTGGCAGCTGCACCACACAGGAACACACAGGTCAGCCCCAGGCAGAGGTCGGTCAGGCTGGCACTACTGTCCATGGTGGGGCTGGCATAGATGACATCGATGACCTTCCCCAGGAAGAAAGGGGCAGACATGGTGACAACACTGGACACGGCCAGAAACCCAACAGCGGCTGGAAGACAGAAGGCGGCTCAGTGGGGCAGCTGCTGGGGCTCCTTCCCAACTTCCAGACTGCAGGGCGACCCCAGGGGCCAGGCTCTCCTTTTCACCCCTCACCAGGACAGCTGAGAGCCAGCAGGGCACCCCGGATACCATCCTCTCCCCACCCTGGCATTCTGCTGCAGCTGTGCACACCTGCCTCTCCCTTGGCATCCTCTCTCCCTTAGCTACAGGACAGATTCCAGGTCAGGGCTGGACTCTGTCTAGTATTGCAGGCCTCTGAATGACTTTTGGGAAGCAGTCTCTGGACCCGTTACACATCATTGCATCCCAGGGAATCAGGCACTGGGGCCTCAGCATGTGCTGAGTAATAAGGACACGCGGGTTCGTGTTCCTGAAGACAGACTAGGGGAGAGTCCTGTGGGAAGAGGAGGTACTACAAAATCAAATCAGGAGCACAAAGCACAGACATCTGAACCTGCGGGAGGGCGGCAGTGAAGCCTGCACCAGAGCTTGCCGCTGTGGCTGTGGCAATGGCAAAGGGCACGTGGCGTGCCAGCCAAGCCACGAGCTGTGGAGCAAGCCCCTCCCACTGCTGAGAATGCAACTGGCACGATCTTGATGGAGAGCAGCCTGGCCCAGAGTCCCTCAGACTGAGAACGCATGATGCCTTTGATCCAACAATGCCGGCTCTGAAAACTTCCTGCAGACACACTTCCACAGGGAGTCAAAACAGACTCAGTTGGGTGCCATGTGCCCACCTGAAATCACAGATACTCAGGAGGCTGAGGCAGGAGAATCACAAGCTTGAGGCCAGCCTCAGTAACTGAGTGAGGTCCTAGGTAACTTAGTGACACTGTGTCTCAAAACAAAAATAAAAGTGCTATGATGAGGCTCAATGTTTAAGCACCCCTGGGTTCAATCCCCAGCACCAAAAAAAAAAAAAAAAAAAAAGAA
>NW_025999927.1:548299-554725 GCF_001458135.2 Marmota marmota marmota
AAAAAAAAAAAAAAAAAAAAGAAGAAGAAGAAGAAGAAGATGATGATGATGATTCAAGAGTGTTCACTAAGGCACTGCTCATACCAGTAAAAAGAATAAAAACATCCTACTCTTCTGTTGGTGGGGAACAAATGAGATCTACTTTGCAGCATTGATTTTACGAATGCTGTGCAGTCGTTAAGAGGACAAGGTAACCTCACAGGCATGGAAATGGAACCTCCACCAGGATCACTATTGGTTAAAACAAATCTAGGACACAAATGCCCACGCATGTGCCGTCCAGTCCTTCTCCCCATACTTCTTATTGGTGCCTTACAGCTGTACATTTGTCTTTCACTTCTTGGTTTTTCAAGTTTACACATGTGCAGGACACCTGCAAGAGTGATATCTAACAGCCTCCCAGGTTCCGTCCAAGAGCAGCTCTGGGCAGGTAGGTACAGCATGGCTTCCCATTCACTAGGTGCCTCTGGCTTGGTGATCAGTGTACACGTCACCCTTAAGGATCCCACTAGGAACCACTAGTCCCCGCCAGGCTCAAGGTGGACAGAGCCCTGTGAAGAGGAGCCCCAGCACTGGGCAGACGGACTGTGCTGGCTGGTGGCTGGCACTCACAGTCACGGGGTCATGGAGAGCGGAGTGCAGGCCCCACAGCGGCTGGTGTGCCCTAGAGCTCCGGGAGTGCAAGCCTGGAAGTGCAAGCCTGAGAGCTCCAGGAGTGCAAGCCCGAGAGCTCCTGGAGTGCAAGCCTCCCCTCCCCAGGCTCTGCTGCCCCACTGCTGCTTCCTCCTCTCCTCATGAGTCTCCACGTCTGCCACTGTCTGCCACCAGCTGGCCGTCTAAGTGTGCCTGACTTGCTCTGCGTCCAGGAGTGATTTTGGCCTGCCCTGCACCCTGCTCTCCCCCACCCCTGCAGGGATGGGCACAAAGCGAAATTTCAACCAACACCTGACGAATGAATGAGCGAATTGACCTTTGGCAAAGGCGGTAGCAAACGCTCATCAGCCCAAAGTCCTCCTGCACCCCACCAGGAACGTGAGGCCGGGTTTAAAAACCAGTGCGTTTATCTGGCTAGCGTGACACTGGCCAAGGCCAGCTCACCTTGATGTAAGGCCAGGTCTTGTTTCAAAGTACCCTGCGCCTGGCCACGGGGCACCGAGGGACTGCAAGTACAGAGAGCTCCCTGCTGGGAAGAGCTATCCCAGGGCCCAAGACCAGCACAGAACCCCCCCAGAAGTACAGCACACATGCAGTGAGAAGGTCCGAAGGTCTGTCTCCTCCCACCATGCTGGTTTCTCACTCCAGTGAATGGAGCGCCCTGGGGTCTCACACCATCAAGGGGCTCAACACAGAGGAAGGAAAGGCTGGATTCAAGCCCCCTGCAGGGTCACACACCCTCAGGTTTGCTTGTCATTCATTTGAACAGATATCTTAAGGGTGAGTGTGTGTTCGGCTGGTGATCGGGTCTCACTATGCTACCCAGCTGGTCTTGATCTCCTGGGCTCATTTGATTCTCCCACCTCAGCCTCCCAAGTGGCCAGGACCACAGAAGCATGCCACACACCCTGCTTAAAATACACAGCAGCATGTGTTACTGCCATGTGCCTCTTTCTATCACAAGTCAAATGTAGGTAAAGTGAAGATTCTCCAGCTTTGGGTTGACTGTATCCCTGTGGTCATGGCCTCACTGCGTGTCACTGTCTCTGATGTTGACAGTCAATCTAACTTGCATCTCAGGCCCTAGTGAAACTTGTCCCCACCCTTCCTCCAGGACTAAGCCTCTCCCTCGGCCCATCCATCCCTGCCTGACAGGGCTCCAGCCTCTTTAGCTGCATCTCCTGGCATCTTCAGTGCTGCTCTCTCCCCTCCTCCCCCAGCATGGCATTCAGAGACAAGGGAAATACCCTTCAGAAGAGAGGGGAGCAAGTGCAGACTCAGGCTGCTGGGGCAGACACCAGCTCTCAGAAGAACAGGGCTTGGGGCCAAGCGGCTGGAGGACAGAATGAGGCAGGTCTGGCAGGATCCCACGTCTGGCTGAGCTGCCTTACCCTGCACAGGTCACTCAACTCCCCTGTGCCTCAGTTTCTTTTTTTTGTAAATGGCAGTACAAATGACACCTCCCCATGGAGTTGCTGCGAGGCACAGACTGGACGTGTCTGGAGAGCCTGTGGTCCAGAGCCAGTCCCAGCAAACAAAACCAGCTGTCACCTGTGGTACCATCAGTGCAGGAATGGCCCCACCTGGCCTGGGCCACAGGGGAAGGCAGCTGGGGAGGGAGCAGCTTTGGTTTTCAGGCTGTTGGGAGACATGCTGTGGAGGAGGTAGTATGGTGGAGCACAGGAGGGGAGGCCAGGGGCCCTGCATGCAGGGAGGGAGGGGAAGGCACAAGGGGCCAGCAGAGGGGCAGAGGGCTCAGCAGACTCCACAGGTTCCTGGAGGGAGATGCAGACGAGCCCCCGAGCCGGCCCCCCCCCCCGCCCCCTGCGCGCTGCCTCTGCCCACACTGGCTCCTGCTCACAGAGGCCAGACCTGCCCCACCAAGAGTAAGGGGCCACCTGGCAGACCATGGGAGCCACCCATGTAATGCAATTTTCTAGTTGCCACATTAAGAAAAGGAATAGGGCACCAGACGCAGTGACACACACCTGTGATCCCAGTGTCTCAGGAGGCTGAGGCAGGAGGACTGTAAGTTCAAAGCCAGCCTCAGTGACTTAATGAGGCCTAAGCAACTTATTGAAACACTATCTCAAAATAAAAAGGACTGGGGACATGGCTCAGTAGTAAGGCACCCCTTAATTCAATTCCCAGTACCCCTCACACCAAAAAAGAAAAGAAAAGAAAAGAAATAAAGCCAGGGCCAACGCTCTGGGTTCTAACCCCAGTACCATAAAAATAATAATAATGCTGGGCACAGTGGCACACGCCTGGGATCCCAGCAGCTCAAGAGGTTGAGGCAGGAGGATCACAAGTTCAAAGCCAGCCTCAGCAACGGTGAGGTGCTAAACAACTCAGTGGGACCCTGTCTCTAAATAAAATTTTAAAAAGGGGGCTAGGGATGTGGCTCAGTGTTTGACCGCCCCTGAGTTCAATTCCCAGTTCCAAAATAATAATAATAATAATGTTTAAAAATAGATAACATTAAATAACATTTTATTTGACCCAATATATCCAAACCATTATTTGCATGTAACTGACGTTTTACAATTCTCTGTCCTTTCAGAACCTGACAGGTGTTGACACTGTGCTCAACACCAGCCACACACCTCACAGCTCTGTTGTGGAAGGCCAGCATTGTCTCTGAAACAGGTTTCTGTGGCACTGGAGGGTGCTCCATGTGGAGGGCTCGCCCTCCCTGTCCTCAAGCCCCATCCGGGGTGGACCCTGCCCTGTCGGGCTTTAGGAAGCAGCACCCTGAGCACTCCCTGGCCTCCCCTGGCTCCCATGCCTAGTGGCATAGCCACTGTGTTCCCTGTGCTTGCTGCAGGGGCAGCTCAGCCAGTGGCCCCCTCTCACACCACCCAGCCCCTTGGTAATTCAGGGAGCAGTGCCCCTGAGCTCTCCACCCTGGCACTACCTGAACACATAGGGTGGGTAGTGCCGCAGTCCGGCTGCAGCAAAATAACCGGGGGGTGACGAATAACTTGTGTACGTTGATACAGCAGGAGTAGGAGCCGTTTATTGCAGGACAGGAGCAGTATTTATACATTCCACACAGCTTATCTAATTAGCATAAACTAGATACATCAGTCAACCAATAAAGAATTTCCACACTTAATGGCTTGTTTTTGTTACTTCTCAAACCACTCCCTCTGGCATTTTGCCAGGCACCATCCAGACTTGTTTACGAACTCTAACATTCCCCTGGCAAAATGCCAGGTGTTATTTTGACTTGTTTACAGACTCTAACAGGTAGTGTCCACAGCCTAACCACAGAGCCACCAGGACTGTGTCCCCCACCCCACCCCCACCCCCGGGAGAGATGGGCTGCCTCCCAGGGCTGAGGCCGCACAGGAAGAGCTCTGGGCTGGAAGCGCCTTCTGGCAGCACAGCATCCTGAGCCCAGCCGGCCTATCTGCCTGTCATGCAGGAGGCCTGAAGAAACACTTCCTATCTGGAAGCACACACCTGCTCCTCCTGGGCCCCGCACCCTCTGAGGCTCCTTGTGGTCAAAGTGATAAGAAGAAGAGTTATCAGTGCAAAAGGCTCTGGCACCTCTCTGCCAAAGGAAAGAGACAGCAGCATGCAGAGCAAGTCAGAGGACAGCAGTTCCCCTGAGGAGGAGTGGAGACAGCTAATCCTGCCTAGCAGGCATCTGCAAGCATGTCTAAGGGCAGGCTCTGGTGTGCCAGCTCCTGGCACAAATCGATGACATCAAACAGAACCACACAGTTCAGGAGCACACTGAGCAAACTGCTGAGACATGGGGAAGGGTTTTTACTCAAATATAAACCTACCTTTTGGGAGTGTGTATGGTGCTGGAATGGAGCCCAGGGCCTTGAACGAGCTAGGCAACTAAGTACTCTGCTACTGAGCTTCAGCCCCAGCTAAACCTACATTTTTGGATAGGGATTTTCCCACTAAAATTAACAAATTAACACTGGAATTCCTTCTTGTCACCTCAGCTATTGTGGCATCTCAACTTGAAGACATACAATTACTCCATACCCGTGGCACTCAGAGACGGCCAACACTGGGATGCTCTTAGGATAATCAGCTACCAATTAATAGTGATCCCCACTAACCCCAAACACCAACCACAGATGGCCCTGATAAGTTATCTATGACAACTTCTGAGGGGACCCTATGGTCTAATAAGGGCTTTTCATCAATTTCCTCAGGACATAAAATATGCCCTGTTCAAAAAAAATTGGTGTGCTGACCACAGGTTTATTCCTGAAATCACACATTCAACATTTCAACAAGGCAGACCACAACAGCTCCCACGAGGAGGAGCAGTCCTTGGTTGTCTAAGACACTCTTTACAACATGCCAGCACAGGACAGGTGGGGACTGTGGGAGTGACAGGAGCGGTTACAGGACAGGCAGGGCTGGCCCCGTTGATCCCAGCACACTGGACACTTGAAAACCCTGACATCTGATGCTTCAGAAATAGAGCAAAACTGGATGTCTCCACCAAGCCCCAAGCCACTTACAGGAGCACCGGGCACACCCTGATGCCCCATGGGGGCCTGGGTCATTTGGTCCTTTATGTAAGGTGCTCCCCCTCAGCCCCACACACTAAGAGCTGGACACTGGAAGATGGACCAGCCCCAGTCTGTGGGACGGCTCAGCCCAGGGAGACCTCTTTTCTCAAAACTCTTCTAAAAGAGGAAAAGGATCTTTTCCATCAAAATCTACAACATCAACTGAACTTTGAAATGACTCTCTTTATACCTAAGTACCCCAAGAATCCCTTAGACTCCCAAGATGAGAGGTGGCACCTGCCTGCTCCCCTCTGGTGCAAATCTGACCTGAACTCAAACTCTGGCCCCAGGAGGGCACTTTCCATGGCAAGGAACTGCCAGCAAGGAATTCTGTGGCAGGAACAACCTCACAGGCCCTTCTCTCCAACTATAGAGATGTCCTCCTTAGTCTCTTCCCACTGAGTTGGAAGCCCAACAGGGGCAGGGCCCTCCATCTCTGCCTGCCAGCTATGTAGACATCCCTCCAAGACAAGCAGTGGCCTAGCAGTAACCCCAGCCACTCCAGAGGCTGAGGAAGGAGGGAGGCTGAGGAAGGAGGACAGAAGTTTAATACCAGCCTGGGCAACTTGGTGAGACCCTATCTCAAAGTAAAAATAAAAAGGGCTGGGATGTACTTTAGCAGCAGAGCACCTCTGGGTTCAATCTCACTACCATAAATAAATAATAAATTAAATGTTCTCTATTTGCATGTTGTTTCTAAAATCATTCATTTTGATTTCTTTTTTAAAAACCACTCGATCACAATTCTATGGAATAAGGTCCAGTTTCTTTGCCAGGGCAACCCGGGAGTCCTGGCCAGGTGGTCACCGATCATCACTCAGGGTAACCAAGAGGTGCATCGGGGTTCGCACAGCTTTGTATCACCTGTTGAAAGACTGCTGATTGCGTGATTAAAGAGCTCAATCCCGGTCACGTTTTTAAAAATGGTACAAATGCTAGTGCAAAGTAGACATATTTCTGGCAGAATTAATTTTTAAAAAGAGGGAAACCCCAATTCATTCAGAGAATGACCCAAAGGAGATGCTCCCACGAAGCCGGTGGCTGGGCGCGCCAGCCCATGGAGAGCCCAGGGCAAGCCCTACAACAGGCGCGGCCACCTGCGCGTCTCCACAGCCCCGTCGGCACCCAGGCGAGCCAGGCCACCCCGCGCGCAGCGGCCCCTCGCGGCACGGCTCCCTACCTGCCAGCCTCCCGCGCTCGGGGCGCACCAGCCCCTGTTGGGCTT
>NW_025999927.1:556511-576821 GCF_001458135.2 Marmota marmota marmota
GCTCTGGGGCGGCGCGGGCGCGTTCTCAGGCCGGAGACCGGCGGAGCGCACCGGAGTGGCGCACGCGGCCCTGGGGGTCTGGCGGCGCGGGGGAGGGGCGCTGCGGGGAACCGATGCGGGAACGCGGCGGAGCGGGACAGGGGCGAAGGGAAGGGGCAGGCGGCGAGCGGGTCACCCTGAGTGGTGCAGAGTCCGGGCGGAGGCGCGGAAGCCTCCGGGAGGACGCGGCTCGGGGAGGCGTGGAGGAGAGGGCTGGCAGAATGAAACTGGGATGACCTGGTGTAGGGTCACCGAGCCGCCGGAAGACCATGGGAAAGTTCCATGCGCTCTCGTCCTGAGATTTCGTGGACATCTGCGCCGGCACCGCGGGAAACCATCCGGCCCTCTCGTGGGCGCGGGCGGGGTGGGGGCAGTGCAGAGTTCTGTGGACTCCTAGGTATTTTCACCGGACTCACTTCAGTTGGCTCACAAAACGAAAGCAAGCAAAAACCTCAACAATCAAGATAAAATTTCAGTGCAATTTTAAGAATTTTAAGAAATCAAGAGCAATGCAAAAAAAAAAATGTTCATAATGAACAAAAGTTCAAAATCCCAAATGCAGGATCCAGCCCACTTTATCATCTCGTGCCTCCCAATCCAGTCCTGGAAGCTTCATTTACAAAAACCTGTAATCTGTCATCTGATATATTTTTTTTAAATGTTTATTTTTTAGTTGTAGTTGAACACAATATTTTTATTTCATTTGTTTATTTTTATGTGGTGCTGAGGATCGGACTCAGGGCCTCCAGCATGCTAGGAAAGCGCCCTTCCGCTGAGCCACAGCCCCTGTTATCTGATATTTTAAAAATTTGCATTAAAATAATTTTTTCATTGCTTGATTACTGAGATACAAGGGGTGGAAGTGGAAGGGCCAATAATAGGAAGGCAGTGTAGGATTAGGGATTAAGTCATGGCTTCATCTTCCTGTGAAGGAGGAAGTGAAGTCCTCTGAAATCCAGTCCCTCAGACCCAGGGAGACGCAGAGTCCTCCCCTGCAAGGTGAAGTTGACCTTTGAGTAGGCAATGCCTTCTGGGGTAGACCTTATAAGGTGATCTTATGATGCATCCTGCCACCTTCAAACCTTCCCAGATGGAGAGGAAGTGGCCATCTCAGCCCAAACCTAAGTTTCCTCTCTTTCCCACTTTCCAGAAAACACTTGCTGTGGAGGGCCAGGGAATGAGGCACTGGCCACAGACTCTTGCCCTCAACAACGTGGAGTCTAGTCTGCCCTGCATTCTCAGCCAGTACACACTAGGCCTGGAGTGCATGGGAGAACAGCTCCAGAATAGCTGATTCATAAAACAGGCTCTCCATGTTGTTACACTTCTAGAACTTAGTTGGGGAAGTAATCTGAAAACAGTTATCCCCCAACAAAAATGTCAGGCTTAAAAAAAAATGTTACCCAGACAACCACAATAATATACATAGCCAGCATTCTTCAGTAGCATAGAATACACAGAAAATGTCTAAGCTTTTTAGAAAGTATTGGAAGTGGAGGAAGTTTCTCTGAAAAGGCAAGGATGCCCCAGGTGCATGGGGAGGATCACATTGCTTAGGGGTGGGTGCTGTAGCACCCAGCACAGCAGCTGGAATAAAAGCCCATCCTGCCCTCAGAACAAGGGCATTTGGTGGAGGTGTGGCTGACCTCAAACAAAATCTGACCCTCAGGGAGCAGGGTCAGTAGGCTTAGCAGCTGACAGGTGTGAATTCAGAAGGGAGCTCTTCTGAGGAAACCCAGACAGGATTACCTCAAGGGCAGACTTTTTAGGTGTCTGCCACCTCAGCAAAGTGGAAGCCCAAGTGGACACCGGAGTGCTGGAAGCCAAAAGCTGCTCCCTGACTTGCAGCCTGACCCTGGGTCATCTGACCCTTCCCAATGCATTTCTTTCCCCATAACTCAAGCTCACTGTGTGGCAGGACAGTGCCTGGCAGAGGGATCAGTGAGGCATGTACCATGATGGTGTGGAACTCACTCTGCAGAAGCACTCTGGAAGTTGTTCTGAAGGAATTCATCTGCCCAGTGTTCTCATGGTGAATGCTATGGGTGCACTTCACTCCTCAGCCATGTGTCAGTAGGCAGTGCAGAGTTTGTGGAAGGTTTCAGTATTGTTGGTGTTTTGCATCCCCCAGCCCCTGCTGGGTACTGGGAATTAAACTCAGGGGGTTCCACCACTGAGCTATATCCCCTGCCCTTTTTGTTTGTTTGTTTGTTTTTGAATTGCTGCGGATCAAACCCAGACCCTCATGCATGCTAGACAAGCACTGTGCAACTGAGCAACATCCCCAGTCCCTCTTATTTTTTATTTTGGGAACAAGTCTCACTAAGTTTCTGAAGCTGACCTCAAACTTGACATCCTCCTGCCTCAGCCTCTTTAGTCACCAGGATTACAGGTGTGTGCCACCGTGCCCAGTGCTTTTAAGTTCTTTTTCTCACTTCTCAAAAAAAAAAAGCATTGTTATGGATTGCATACCTATTTGTATCCCTCAAATATGTATGTTGAAGTTCCAACACTCAGTGCCTCTAATGTGACCTTACATACATTATTAGTTAAATTAACATGAGGTTACATTAGAGTAGTGTCCTTGTAAGAAGACAGCTGTGTGAAGACAGAAACATGGGGAAATTCCAGGGGCTGACCAAGGCAGAGCTGTGAGTCACCGAGCTGCAAGCCGAGGGAGGACAACACCAGCCAATCCTTAGAGACCTGCAGGGACCAGGAAGGGCTCCCCAGCAGGATCCAGAGGGAGCTCAGCACAGCTGAGCTGTGACTGCTGTTTAAAGCCACCAACTTATAATACTGCATCATGGCATCTTAGCTGACTTACACAAAAGCACCCTGGCTGTGTGCGGTGGCATCTGCCCATTAGTTCAAGACCAGCCTGGGCAGTACCACAAGACCCTGTCTCTAAAAACAGAAGCGAGCAGCCTAGTGAGACCAGATGGTGAACCTGATTCTTGACCATTTACCATGTTGAGGTTCAGCATTTTTCCTTAACACCCTGGGGTTAGACTGAAACACAGGAGAGATCATCCATACTGTGTCATTCTTTTGGTTTTTAGTTATTATTTGAGCTGGGTTCTCACTATGTTGTCCAGGCTTGTTTCAAACTCCTGGGTTCAATCCGTCTGCCTGCCTCAGCCTCCCAAGAACTGGCAACACCACACCCAGCTAATGCAGTTTTTAATTGACAAGTTGTAATTGTGAGTGCTCGTGGGGTGCAGTGTGGCATTCTGAGATATGCGTGCAGCTTGAATAGGCTGAATCCAGCTAATCAACATTGATTTGCTCCCTTTTGTGGTTAGATGTTTGAAACTTTCTCTCAACTGTTTTGAAACACGTGACACATCATTATTACTCTGCTGAAATAGCCCTCAGGAACATCTTCCTCCTGTCTAGCTAGAACCTCATGCCCTGTGACCAACATCTCCCAGTCCCTTGCTCCTGCTGTTCAGCCATTGGCAACCACTGTTTTCTCTGTCCAAGAGTTTGACTTTCAGGTCCACATAGAATGAAACCATGCAATATTCCTTTCTCTGTGTCTGGCTTACTTAGAATCTTCCAGTGTCTTCATTTGTCATAGCCAATGACAGAATTTTCTCCTTTCTTCAGGCTGTAGAGAACCAAGTTGTGAGCACACATACCACACTTACTTTATTCATCCACCCAATGCTAGTTGATCCCCAGTCTCGGCTATTGGGGACAGTGCTGGGACAAGCATGGTAGTACAGGTCTCTCAGTGCACTGATTTGAACTCCCTTGGATCTATACCCAGATTATAGCCCGTCACTTTCCTCTATTCAGATTTCACCTCAGGCTCAAAGATGCAAGGTTGACTGTGATATGTGTGTCAACTCTATTTTTCAGTCCAAAACATGGGACCCCTTGGCTTGAGAGAGAACTTCAGTACACATTCCCACCTCAATTTGTGTATTTCTAGCTATAAAAATATGTGCTCCATCTGATTGTTCCACAATGTACACATGTATCAAAACATCACATTGTTGTGCAAAACCAAAGCAAAACAAAAAGGCAGTTCACTCAAAGGCTCAAACATATTAAAAGGCAAAAAGAGGACTGGGGATGTGGCTCAAGCGGTAGCGCGCTTGCCTGGCATGCGTGCGGCCCGGGTTCGATCCTCAGCACCACATACAAATAAAGATGTTGTGCCCGCCAAGAACTAAGAAGCAAATATTAAAACTTTATTTCCAAGGTACCCCTTTCTCCCTCTAATCCAATTGCCTTGCTGTCACAATTTTATTTTCTTGACATCTTGAAAACCTTAAAGCTACATCTTAAAATATGATAATCCTAAAAATGAGGATAAATCAATGTAGTATTAATTCTAGAATCATATACCTAATTTATTGAATAGTCCCACTGCCAATGTAATGTCAAACCATAGGTTTTAAATTGGTTTTGATTTTCTATTTAATTGATTCATTTAGAATCTCCCATTCTGTCAGATTGCTCCACATACCTACAGATTGCACACACGCACATAAACATAAACCCACACACACTCACACACACATACACAAGGCAATGCAGATCAGACTGGTTGGTGAAAACCTCCCTCCCCTTGGCCTCCCCTTGGACACGCATGGAGAGAGAAGTAAGCCCAGCTCACGTATGCACTGTCTAAGGCAAGAGTGTGAATGTGGCACTAATTACTGTGAATCCATCTCAGAGTCATCAAGATAAATGTTAAATTACACATGCACCTTGATATTTATGATGACATTTTTTAAATGTGCAAAGTTACGGTTTTTACATAAAAGTAAGCAAAGTACCAAACACCATTGAATTTGTTACTACCCATGTTTAGGTATTAGGAAATAAATGAACATTATGATTCATAAATGAATGTATAGTTATTCCTAAAATATTGATTACTGATGTTGTTATGACCAATGAACCAATGTATAATGATCATATAATTGCCCTCTTATTGACAGTGACAGTCTAAAGGGTTCAACAATTATAATTGTACTCAGATCACCCAAATTTGGATATGATCTCAATTAACATGAGTTAGCATTGATGTAAATGGGTTGTTTTTTTTTTTTCTTTTCGTACTGGGGATTGAACCCAGGGGTGCTTTGACACTGAGTCACATCCCCAGCCTGTTTTTTTATTTTGAGACAGGGTCTCACTAAGTTGCTTGGGGGTCTTACTAAGTTGCTAAGGCTGGCTTTGAACTCATGATCGTCTGGCCTCAGCCTCCCAAGCCACTGGGATTACAGGCATGCACCACCATACCCCGCTAACGTTGATGTAAATGTAAAAATGATATTTTTATGTATTTAAAAGTTATATTCTCAAATTTTAAATTTGTCTATAAATGTTAAATGAAAATACAAATTATGAATTCATACTGAAATTTTAAATAAAAATAAAATGTTTAAGAATTCTTAAAAAAAATTACCTATTTTACACATGCTCATCTGTGTGTCTAGCCTAAGGTTCAGACACCTAATTGCATATCTGAAGTGAGGATGTATGTGTGAGTTCCCTGGTCCTGAATAGCAGCACTCTGGCTACCCTCTGGGGCTAGCAGGCCTTGGAAAGACCATGTGAATGAGACACTGTCTTTCTAGTCTGTTTCAGACAGCCTGAAATCTTCCTCTGGCTTCTCTGTAGTCACCATGCCACCTGCCAACCAGACACTCCCACCTCCAAAGCGAGTTCCTTGAAGGGCAATTCCCAGGGCTGTGGGCTAGCCTAAAGGAGCAGAGCAGTGCGTCCCCCTGCCACCGGGTAAGCGCTGGGAACACCCAGCAGGTGGTCAGAGTTAAGAGGTGTCCAAGATTGACTTTCAGGTCACATTTGCGGGGACAGGCAGGAGATGACTGCTCAAGGGGCAGGGGGGGTGTGGAACAAGATGGAACCGCAGACTCAAAGCTGGCTGATCCCCCATGACCAGATGGGATAACCTTTGAGGTCACCTTAGGATGGGTGCCACTTCTCTCTCCTCCAACCCCTCTCCCTCAAGCTGTGAACACCAGATTAGCAGCATTAGCTGGCAGGCAGAAGCCGGAGCCCCCAGACAACTCCCAGCAGCCCCTCTGCCAGTCTCCACGCTTTGGGCACTTCTTAGTAAGTGGTCAGAGCAGGTCAGACAGGTTTCCTTCCTGCATGTCCTGGGAGAGCAGGTGGCTGTGCCAGCCTCTGGTGTGCTGAACGGTGCCTCTGGCACATGTGCCCTCTAAGGGTGGCTGAGCGGGGCGCCTCTTCCCTCTCCTGGGAGGGACACCAGGCAGGCACAGGCTTTTGTTAGGTCAGGATCCTATGTTGGCACCAAACTTCTGACCCTGTCTTTGCCATTGCTTTTCTCCTTTCTCCACCCCCACCCCGCCCCGCACGTTGTCCAGAGCTGGAGAGCAGGAGTGGGAGAGTGGTGCTCTGCTGCACTCCGGCTGGGCTGTCTTCTGGGGAACCCTAGGATCCCACTCAGGGTGCCTCCTGGGCCTCTTTCTCAGCCACCAGGAAGCCTGTTTTGTCCTTCAGCATCTTGCTACTGGTCTGCTCCCACCCTCCTGGTGTCTGTGCCACCCACCACAGCCCCGCCCAGTGCAGTACCCTGCTCCTTGTCCTGCCCCTCTGCGGGGACAGGCTGAGCCCAGCATAGCCGCTTCCACCTCTGCACAACAGCCTTTGGCCACTTCAGAGGAGGGGCAGGGCTGCTGTCCCCACAGTGTAAAGCAGGCTTCCTGAGGTCAGCTGCAGATGGACTGTAGTCCCCAGTGTGTGGCCTGCTGCCTCCAGAGCCTGCTGAACTTCTTTGTGGCAAGGGATTTGCTTTCTACTTGGCAGGAGGTCCGTTGTGCTCCCATGGCACCCCAACACTGTCCTAGTGGGGCAAGATCCTCTCTCCACCTCCAGGGCTGCAGCCTGCTGGTCACCCCATGCTCGTCCTGCTGGGTCAGCGGATGCCTTCATCCTAACAGTCCCTTGTTTGGAGGAGGGTGAGGGCTCTGAAACTAGGGGACACTTGTGAGAGGATGAGTTATATTCCCCTGAAGGTCTTTTGTTGAAGACACGGGACATTGGGAGAAGAGTATCTGAAAGCCAAAGGGGAGGCCTCTGCAGAAGCAGCCCTGCCCCACCTGGACCCTGGCCTCAGCCTCAGGCTGGGACTAAACAGGTGTCTCCACGACACTTGTTGCCATCACCAGGCACCCAGGAAAACACCACCTTCACTGGACCGCTCCTAGAGAGCACGGAGAGTTGGCCAAATCAAGGACTGCGGCTGCGTGCGGAGGAGAGGTGCCCGTTAGCGCCCTGCTGCACAGAGGTCACAATCACAGGCTTCTGTCATAGCTCCCAGTGGCTTCTGGGATGATTGCCTGGACTTTCTGATTCACATGAGAGGAAACGGCAGTCGGAGGTGGCACTTAGGGAGCACTGCCCCATATGGCACCCCAGATGCCAGTCTCAGCAGCCCCACAGCACGGCTCACTGCCTGCATTTTCCCCATGAGGGAACAGATACAGAAATTTTTCATGTCTCTGCCCACCAGGTGGTGGCTGTGGGCCGCAGGTGGTCTAGCTCCGAATGTGCATGGTCAGCCCCAGTGCTGCCCTAGCTGCCCAGCTGTGGGCCCCACTCTTCCTGCCACCCCAGCCCCTTCAGAAGCTGCAGCTTGAGCTTGGGAGTTTGTATGTTATTTAGTAAATGGATCTCTTGAGGCCCGAGAACATTCGAATACTTGTAAGGGTTGGCCACCTCCTACTGGTGAAGCCCTAGGTTTTAGCCCCAGCACCACAAAGATAGACAAATGAAACTTTAAAAAAAAATACACCATACAGAAGCTCTCTTAGTGTTAACCTCCTCAGATGTGATTTTGCTGGGTGTGGTGGTGCTCGCCTGAAATCCCAATGTTTGAGAAGCTGAGTTAGGTGGATTGCAGGTTTGAAGCCAGCCTCAGCAATTTAGCCAGGCTGAAAGCAACCTAATGAGACCCTGTCTCAAAATAAAATATAAAAAGGGCTGGGAATGTGGCTCAAGTTAAACAGCCTTAGTTTCAACCCCTAGGAATTTTTTTTTTTTTTTTTTTTTTTTAGTTTGGGCAAATGCCAAAGAGAGGACAGTGCTTACAGCTGGCCAGTGTCTTGCCAGGGGTGGCTATGGTATGACGTGGTTTCTAGTGGAGGTGGCAGCCAGCATAACTGCCACCTCTCCATCCCAGGCAGCAGAACACCTGGGTGCAGTCTGAGGAAGGAGCGAGGCCTGCATGGCACCTGTTGTGGGGACCCAGAAGAGCCACCACAGTGCAGAGTCTGGCCAGCCCTCAGGTGGGTCCTCTGAGGCCACGTGGTGCAGGGACCTGTGGGACCCATTGCAGGGATCTCATTCATTATAAAACCCCCGTGAGTCTAAGTGAACTTCCACCAAAAAGCACAGCTAAGCAAGCATTGCTCACCTTTGGAGCCTGTTTTGAGAAGGTGGCACATAAGACAATGGTGTGTCTCCTCATCAAAAGCAGCTGTCTGCAAGACGCGCACGAGCCCCAGCACTGGAGACAGGCCCCACTCCAGGCCAAGGCCTGTGAGTTCCAAAGGCCCTGGTCAGACGTGCCCCTGGAGCCGCAGGCGTGGGCCCTGCTTTCCTTCCCTCCTGCGGGCGGGGAGGGCTGCTCGAGCTTTGCGTCCCCACCTGCCTGGCACGACTCTTCCCTCTGGTCTTTTCTTTCTTTTTAAAATTTTGGGTGTGGTATTGGGGAGGAACCCAGAAACACTCCACCACTGAGCTACACCCAGCCCTTCTCACACTCACATTATTGGCTCATTGTATATAATGCAGAGACTCCCACCGTGACATATTCCATACGTGCACATAACACCATCTGGTCAATCCCAGCCCCGTTCCTCCCCTCCCCCTGCACTCCTCCCATCCGCAGCCGCCTCCTCTGTTCTGTTGTATCCCTTTATTTTCGTAAGATCCTTTTTACCCCCGTTTCCTCTCTAGTTTCCACATGATAGAAAACATATGACCCTTCACCTTCTGAGTCTGGCTTATTTCTCTTACATGATGGTCTCCAGTTCCATCTATTTTCCTGCAAATGACAGGATTTCATTTTTCTTCACGGCTTAGTAAAACTCCATTGTGTGTATATACCATATTTCCTTTATGTATTCATCCATTGATGGACACCTGGGCTGGTTCCAGTTTGGCTATTGTGAATTGTGCTGCTGTAGACACAGGTATGCGTGTGTCACTGGAGTAAGAGAGCTTTACTTCTTCAGGATGAATACCCAGGAGTGGCAGAGCTGGGTCACATGGTGGTTCCATACCTAGTTTATTGAGGAGACTCCATACTGATTTCCATAGTGGCCATACTAATTTGCAGTCCCACCAATAGTGTAAAGTGGTCCTTTATCTCCACATCCTCTCCAGCATTGATTATTGTATGTATTCTTGATGACTGCCATTCTGATTGGTGTGGGATGAAATCTCAGTGTAGTTTTTATTTGTAATGTCCTAATTGCTAAAGATGTTGAACAGTATTTCATTTATTTGGGGGCCAATAGTATTTCTTTTCTTTTTTTGGGGGGGAGGGGGGAATTGAACCCAGGGATGCTTAACCGCTGAGCAACATCCCCAGTCCTTTTTTATTTTGAGACAGGGTCTTGCTAAGTTTCTGAGGCTGGTCTCACACTTGCAATCCTCCTGCCTCAGCTTCCCAAGTTGCTGGGATTACAGGTGTGGGCCGCCATGCCCAGCCATCTGAATTTTTCCTTTTGAGAAATGTCTGTTTAGTTCACTTGACCATTTATTGATTGGGTGTTTTTTTCTGTAGCTGGCAAAGATTTTCTTACAGTTGATTTTGTAATGTATAATGAGGTGGGTCCAGGCTCATTGTTTTCCTTATAGATAACCAGTTATCTTAGCAACTTTCATTAACAAATCTTTCATTTCTCCTTTCTGAAGGGGTCTTGCTGGACTGGCAAAGCTGGTCTTGAACTCCTGAGCCCCCAGACTGCTCTGCCTCTGCCTCCAGGGTCTGGGACCAGAACCACCTCCTGAGCTTCTGTGTCACCTGTTGCAAATGAGATGTCTGAGTGGGGGTTCCACTGCCTTTCCACTTGCCCACCCAGCTCAGGACTCAGTACCCACTGCAGTACAGATGGTCAGCCCCCACATCCAAGGTATACTCCTGACCCTCACAAGTGTGTTCTGAGCAGAGCAGCCCAGGGACTCCCCCTTCTTTCTTTGTGGCTTGCTCCTTCTCACCCCTGCACCTTGGAGAGTTTCCAGGCACAGTCAGCTCACCTCACCCCTGTACCCTGGAAAGCTTCCAGGCACGGCCAGGCTCACCTCATTCCTGCACCCAGGAGAGTTTCCAAGCATAGCCAGGCTCACCTCATTCCTGCACCCAGGACAGTTTCCAGGCACAGCCAGGCTCACCTCACCCTGCACTCTGGAGAGCTTCCAGGCACAGCCAGGCTCACCTCATTCCTGCACCCAGGAGAGTTTCCAAGCACAGCCAGGCTCACCTCACCCCTGCACCCTGGAGAGTTTCCAGGCACAGCCAGGCTCACCTCACCCTGTACCCTGGAGAGCTTCCAGGCACAGCCAGGCTCAACTTCTCACCCCTGCACCTTGGAGAGTTTCCAGGCACAGCCAGGCTCACCTCCTTCCTGCACCCTGGAGAATTTCCAGGCACAGCCAGGCTCACCTCACTCCTGCATCCCAGAGGAGAGTTTCCAGGCACAGCCAGGCTCACCTCACCCCTGCACCTTGGAGAGTTTCCAAGCATAGCCAGGCTCACCTCACCCCTGCACCCTGTAGAGCTTCCAGGCATAGCCAAGCTCACCTCACCCATGCTCTTATCTTCAGCCACATAAAGCTTTCAAGTCCAAGGGCCTTCCGACCACTCCTGCAGTAACCTGATGTTCACCTTCCCAACTGAGAGCAGGGATGTTACTGGGGTAGGCCTCTGATGGGCAGACCTGAGTTGAAGGAAGTCAAAGGGTTTCTGGGAGCTTTATCTGGGATCCTAGAGCGAGGATGGGGATGGTGGTGCCCAGTGCCACTAGCCATGGAGCAGGGTATCTCCCTTAGGTGGTCCCAGGAGCCCCCTTACAACTATGGGCAAAGCCAGCCACAGAGCACAGAGTCGCTGCAGAACAGGTGGGCCTCCAGACTTGCCAGTATGTGAACCAGTAAAATCCTCCATCTAGAAACCACTTGGAGTCCATCCAGGCCACCCTCGGGCTCCAGGCACCTCCGTCCAACCTCCCATAGGACATTGGCTGGGTTCTCTCATAAGCACCTCAAGTTGAGGAAGCCAGTACTAACCCAGCAGGGTGCAGTAGTGTGCACCCAGCTACTTGGGAGGCTGAGGAGGAGGGTCTCTCAAACTCTAGGGCACAATACATTCCTGAGTAACGTTAAGACCCTGTCTCAAAAAATACAAAACAAGCCGGGCATGGTGGTGCATGCCTGTGATCCTAGGTACTCAGGAGCCTAAGGCAGGAGGATCACAAGTTCAAGGCCAAACTCAGCAACTTAGTGAGACCTTGACTCAAATAAGTAAAATGGGCTGGCGTGTGGCTCAGTGGTAAAGCACCCTGGGTTCAATCCCTAGGACCAAACGAACACAAAAATCCCAAACAAAAAACCACCAAGAACTCCCCACAAAACACAACACCAGACCCTGGATCCTTTCTCACATCCTCTTCCTCTGCCTCTAGTTTGGCTGGGATAAGTGGTGCAGGTGCAGCTCAGTGGTGGAATACTCAGCATGTACAGGCCCTGGGCGCCATCTGGCGTCAAAACCAAAAACAGATGGATGCTTATGCCAGAAACCCTGGGCCATCATTTGTCCTCCTTTTCTCCTGCTGTCCGGTGCTCAGGAAGTCCAGCAAGCCTGCCCCTGGAGTGGGGGCACCATCCCAGGTCCACTGTGGCCAGCAGCCCATCACCACCTCCCTGCCTCACCCTCACACCCTCCAACCTGGGCCCCTTAAAACAATCAGCAATCCTTTCATTGTCTGGAAGAGTGGCTGTGAGGCAGGGTTGGTGGGGCGGTTACCCACTGTGGGATGAGTTACCTCAAACTTCCCTGGCTTAAGACAGCCTCATGTCACAGCCTTTCTGGTCAGGAATTGGGCCTCTGCTGGGTTTTGCTGCCTCAAGGCCCCTGGTGCTGCAGAGTCAGCCAGGACCTCAGGCTTGCTGGAGGCTCCGGGGGCAACATTGGCACCCAAGATCCCTGCTGGCTGGCAGCAGGATCCATGTCTTTGCAGGCTGTTGGAGTCCCCATCATCTGTGCTAAAGGCTTGGTTCTGATGGGCTCAGGGAACACTACAGAGTCATCCCCATGCTGGAGCAGAATCCCTGGCCACACCAAGGTAGACACTGGACAGCACTAGGCCCTGTCCTGCACTACCTCAGTGGCCTCATCTGAAGGACAAAATCTGGACTCCTCCTCCTGGCCTGCGCTCAGCTTGTTCCCAGCTGCTCTTGGCCTGTACTTCCCCAGAAGCCTTTCCAGATCCATAGTCTTCCAGTCAGCTCGTACTTGTGGAACCAGGTTCCTGCACGCACTGTAAGCACAAGGTAGAGGCCACTTGGGCTTTGCTGACCTCTGCATTGCCATCAGCTAACACATTGGGTGCTTGCAGAAACACACACAACTACATGAAGACACTTCTCTTAGGAAATGTTTACCCACAGGTAAGCTGTCCTTCAGTGAGTCACCCTGACAAGAACATGTGCGTTGGACATTCTGGGATGGAAACCTGATTCCCACAAACAGTTTGAGTTGTCTAGGCAACATGGGTGTTGAAGAGTCTGCCTGGTGTGGCCAGCACAGGGGAGGCCTCTAGGGCAATGGGTGGTGTGGCCAGTATAGATGTGTATCTTCTATCAAATACCAACCTGGGTAGTGCAGAATTACATCTGCATATCCCATAGTTTTAATGCAACCAGGGCATTTTAACACATGAATCGAGACATGGAAAGGAGGAGTCCTGGTGTGTGCACACATGGGGCTCTGAGCACAAGATGGCTGCTCCTGTGCTGCTCTAAGGCTCCCTTGATTTTCCCTCTTCCTTTCAGGAGATCTTCTGCTAAATTAAAACAGCACTCTGAGCCCGTTGTCCAAAAACTCCCTGGTGCTCAGAACCACAGCCAAGTCGGAATGACGCATGGCATTTTTGCCAGAACGAGTGGTTGAGAGATGACGCCAGCAAGCCATTGAGATGATAATGGTTATATTAAGCTGTGTATTCAGTTGCATATTAGACCCCTGCTGTCCGCCTAGGCTTGCTACTTTGGAGTTCTCGAGGAGATTTCCTGAGAGTTCCCATTGGTTGGGGAAGTGTGGGAGGAGGGATTTCCGGAGGAGGGATTTCCGGTTGGTGTAGTGTGTCCCGGGAGAAGGGCACCTGCGTGGCGTTCGAGTTCGGAAATAAAGTTTGTTCCTGCTTCAGTGGCTCGGATTTGTGCCCAGCCAGACTGCTGCATTTGGTGGCCCGTTTGGGGAACGCCTGAGGGTAAGTGATAAGGTAAATTGCTCACCCCTGAGGGAAGGCGAGAGAATGGGTGACCATTTAAAAAACAATGTGTTCTTGTTTTGTTTTGTGTTTTTGTTTCAAGCTGCCTATCCCTAGAACTTTCTCAGGCAAACTGGGAAAAATGGTTGGCTCAAGGTTTGAAGTTGTTCGGCCCTGAGGAAGAGATAGAGATAGACCACGAATATACATTTCAAAAAAATAGGAAAATTGATACAACGATTTTTTGTTTCGTTTTGCTTCGGTTTTGTTTTGAGTTATCTGTTTCAGTTGCGTTATCCTTGTAGCAGAAATATGGGGTCAGAAATTAACAAAAAACAAACCAAAAGAATGTTAAGTAAATTGTTAGAGGAAGGAGGCACCCCAGTAAAACCAAAAAGAGTCAGGGCATACATTGATACAATACAAAAATGTAGCCCATGGCTTTTTAAGGAGTTGTTGAATATATCACAATGGGACCATCATGGTGAAGATTTAAGGGACAGGGAAAAGAAAAACCCAGGAACTCTGCCAGTTGGCACATTGCCATTGTGGATGATGATACGATTTTGTTTGCCTAGTCCAAACCTTTCAGTTCAGATTATGGTAGAAGACATATTAGATCAGGAAAAAGAGGAGGCCTCTCGAGATAGTCAGAAAGGGGAAGAAAGTTTAGAGCAGAAAAAGCCATCAGGGGAAAAGTTACAACAGAAGGCTGCTATTAACACCTTTCTATCACCAGAGGGCGTAAGTGTCCAACCAACAGCTCCGCCTATGGGGCCCTCAACCCCCGTAGTTGATAGATGGGATCCTGAGACAGGACCTCAAAGATTAGCATGCCCTGTATTTGAACAAGCAGGAGGGCAGCGAATTCACCATGTTTTAGATTTCAAAACAGTGAAGCAGCTAAAAGAGGCTGTAACAATCTATGATCCTCAAGCACCCTTCACTATAAGCCTGGTCGAATCCATTACCAACTTGAACATGATGCCAGCAGATTGGATTAGTGTGTGTAAAGCTGTGCTAAATGGAGGACAATACCTGTTATGGAAAGTTGCCAATGAGGAATTTTGCATGGAGACGGCTAGGCGAAATGCAGAAGCTGGTTATCCTCAGAAAAATCTAGATATGTTGTTAGGAAAGGGACGTTGTGAGGGTCAGCTGCAGCAAATTGCATATGATCCTGCTATATACTCATAAATTGCTGCAGATGCAGTTAGGGCATGGAAGACTTTACAAGGACATGGAGATTTACAAGGTCAATTATCTAAGGTAATACAAGGAGTTAATGAACCTTATGCTGAATTTGTAGATAGGCTTATTCAAACAGCTACCAGAGTTTTTGGGGATGCAGAGCAAGCAATGCCATTAATTAAACAGCTAGCCTTTGAGCAAGCAAACAGATGGTACAAGGAGGCCATTAGACCATGGAAACATGGAGATTTAAACACATATATTAAATTATGTAGAGACATTAATGAACAAGGGCAAGTCCTGGCAGCTGCAGTACAACAGGCTTTAGATGCCAGGCCGAAAATATGCTACAATTCTGAACAAACAGGACATTTTAAAAGGAGTTGTCCCATAGGAGGAGGGTTTAACAAAGTTAGGTATCAAAGGAGTAGAATACCAGGTATTTGCCCACGATGCCGTAAAGGGAGACATTGGGCTAATGAATGCCGTTCTCAAACTACCATAGAGGGTACTCCATTATCAAAAAACAGACAAGGACCAGGTGTTTACCCATGATATCGTGGAGAAAAGCATCGGGCTCCATTGCCAAAAAACGGACAGGGGGGCCCACTGCTCCGGGGCCCACAACCACAAATACACGGGGCAATGGAGGAACCCAGCAACACCATCAGGGTAGTGCCCAGGACACATTATCCATTAGATCCCTCATCAGACAAACCAGAGGGAGTGCAGGGTTGGACATCTGCGCCTCCACCAGAGCAGTACTAACTCCAGAGATGGGAGTTCAAATCATTCCCACAGGAGTAAAAGGACCTCTTCCCCAAGGAACAGTAGGCTTATTATTGAGATGCAGTTCTTCCACTCTAAAAGGACTTATGATAAGTCCTGGGGTAATTGAACCCGATTATGAAGGTGAAATAAAAATTATAGCTAGTTCTCCAAGAGGTATATCAGTAATTTCACCAGGAGATAAAATAGCACAGTTATTAATAATACCCAGCCTGCATGATAAATTTTCCAGCCGTACTGTACAAAGAGGTTCCAGGGGATTAGGCTCCACAGGTGTAGATTGGGCTATGCTGTCTTTAAATTTAGATTCTCACCCCATGCTAAAACTAAATATTCAAGGACATAAATTTAATGGGCTACTTGATACAGGTGCAGACCTTAGCATCATATCTCGTCAAGAATGGCCAAAACATTGGCCATTACAACAAGCCACTCAAATGCTTCGAGGCCTAGGAGTGGAGACTAATCCCCATAGAAGTGCAATGGTATTAGACTGGAAGGATCCTGAAGGATATGAAGGAACTATACAGCCATATGTATTGGATCATCTTCCTATAAATTTATGGGGACGAGATGTCCTAGATCAATTAGGTTTGACATTAACAAATAATATTAATCCAAATGCGCCCACTATTAGGGCTAGACAAGGTTTTAGGAAAGAAAAAAGATTAAGAGAACAAGAACAAGGTATAGCAGCACCAATTCAAATAGATCAAGGAATAAATAGACATGGATTGGGGTCACTGAGACAATCAAAATTACTTGGAAATCAGAAAGACCAGTATGGGTTCCTCAGTGGCTCCTGACTAAAGAAAAGATACAAGTAGCCCATGACCTGGTCAAACAACAATTAGCGGAGGGACATATACAACCTTCCGTATCTCTCCATAATACTCCCATTTTTGTCATCAAAAAGAAATCTGGTAAATGGAGATTATTGCAAGATTTAAGAGCCATTAATAATGAGATGGTTATTATGGGACCTGCTCAATTGGGGATTCCCCAATTGTCTGCTTTGCCAAAAACCTGGTATGTTTTAGCTATAGATATTAGAGATTTTTTTTTTTTTCAATTCCAATTCATCCTGAGGATAGTCCACGTTTTGCATTTACTATCCCTGCACTGAATCATGAAGGTCCTGATCACACACTGCAGAGATGCGTCATATTTACAGACTCCCTTTTTAGTTTCATTTGTTTGATTCTAGGGATTAACCCAAGAGCCCTCAACCACTGAGCTGCATCCCCAGTCCTTTTCACTATTTGAAACAGGAACTTAGCAAGCTGCTGAGAACTTGCAATCCTCTTGCCTCAGCCTCCTGAGTCTCTGGGATCACAGGCTTGGCCACCACACCCAACTTAAAGGACTTTTATTTCTATATCCAGGACTATCCTCCTAAGATCACCAGGACACCTGGGAGGGAAGCACACCTTGCTAGGCTCCCGTTTTAGTTCATAACAGGATATAACATAACAGCTCCTGAGCACTTCCTCCCCACCATCCTCTGGGTGCTGCTTTGAGGGAAAAGGCACACTCTGGAGGGTGACCTTGTATAGGCACCAAGGTACACACACACACACCCCTTTTAATACTTGCACAAGTTTGGGGAAGTTATGGAGGGCAATCTGTAAAGCCAATCACCCGATGCTAATGCGAGTTCACCAGAGAAGGGAGCCAGAGCCAGGCTCACTCTGCAGGTACTGAAAGCCCAAACCCATCACAGGACCAGTTGTGCTGGTGATGAGAAGCCTGACCAGCTGGAGTGGCTTGTGTGCTTGACCAGGAGATTCTGCATTGGTAAAATCATGCAAAATCTTCCCAAATCTTCCTACAGAGTGATACTTCACCTCTGAGAATAATTCAGCCACAGATACCCCCAAGATCTCTATCACTCAGAATCTGCTGAAGCTTCCAGCTCTCCCCACAGAGCACATGAGGGTGGCCTGAGGGCTGGGTTGCACAGAATGCTCCTTGTGTCTCAGACAGGCTTCAGGCATCACAGCACTCCCAGGTATTAGCAGTGCAGGTCAAGCTAAAAATCAGGAATAACATGCCCATATTCCTACGAAATTTTTTGACAATTCTTGTGTTATTTCAAAGTACACTACTTTTTTAAAAACTGAAACTAGCCTTATGGTTTCACTTACCTGTATTATTTTATGAGAGTCTCAACATAGGAATCATGTCTCAAGGCACAGAGAAGGAACTACATCTTTCTCTACCAAATGAGGCTGCTGATTTGAGACAACTCTAGGCAACAGGGCCTCCAGCCTCTGACCACAGGGCATCTACTCCATCAGGGCTTACTAGCATCGATTTCAATTTTGGCATCATTTAGAAACCTCTGAGTCCTTATCCAGAATTGTCTATAAGTTCAAGTTTATGAAATGACCTGATTCTTATGCTCCTTACAGATCTTCAGAGGGTCTTTCAAGGAGCTGAAAGGAGGGCTTTCCCAACAACTCCACAGGTGGTAGAATATGTGCCTCCCATATTCTACAGTGCGGAATGCCAACAGCAATCCAGGCAAAGGTCTAGAGCAACTGCACCTGAAGTGAACCCCACAGAACCCAAGAACAGATACGATGCCGTGCCTGGGACTGTCCTGGCTGCCACCTGCCTTGCCACGGCCAAAAAGAGGAGACACTGTTTGTTGAAACTAAATACATTTTAATAGAAAACAAAATACAAAATAACTCTTTTCAGAAAACAGAAATATTTAACCCTTTTTCCACATGTCAGAACTTGCTTTACCCTCAGCATAGCTGGGCTTGGCATGCCCTCAGGGCGAGCGCGACAAAACAGGGCAGGGCAGCGCAGCCTGGCCGCCGCTGGAGGAAGACGCTGAGGGCTACCTTGACAAACAGTCCTTTGGAGACTCCATATCTTGTGACTTATTCCAAATTGTTTTTTATCATAATTTTTTTATCTGGTGCTGGGGACTGAACCCGGGGCCTCACGCCTGCTAGGCAAGCGGTTTACTGCCAAGTCACACCAGCCCACCATCATCTCTCTTTTTAGGGGAGAATTTCTGACAAAAGTGCAGCTGAGAAAAGGACTTTCCCTTCCCAGGGCCACTACAGAGCCAGCGCTCAGCGCCCTCACCTGCTTCCAGAAACAGGTCCCTGGCACCACCAGGCCACACAGAGACTTCCCTTCTCCCAATACACTGTGCTGCCAGCTTCTGAGAGTTCCCTGAACCTTAAAATTCCCAGGATCACAGCCAGTGCCAGGAGTCAAACCTGAAAGATTAAAGCAGAGAAGGGCCCCTCTGCCAGTGCTAGTTTCCTCTTCTCAATAATAATAATAATAATAATAATTATAATAACAATAATAAAAAAAATCCTGGTTCTCTGTCATTAAGGAAAAGGAAAGACTCTGCCAGGATGAGCCCTCCCCAGGCCCCACCCCAGCCTCCAACAGGAGCCCCCGAGAAGCAAGGGGTGGCCAAAGTGACACTGCGCTGCTGCTGTGGGCACTCTGCAGCCTGTGGACAGGAGAAGGCAGGTCAGTCGAGGAGGAGAGGGAGGCGCAGGAGGTCCCGGGGGTCCTCAAGGCCAGCAGCCGCCCTGGGAGTGGGCCAGTCCTCAGCCCATGCCCAGGCACCAATGCTCTACCCACCCCACGAGCCCCATGGGCCTGCAGCGTGGTCGGGGCCCAGCAGGAAGGGAGGGGCTCTGTCATAGTCCATCAGTGATTCGGTATCCACACGTCCACGGCTGCAGTCCACGGCTGCAGCCAGAGGCCTCTGCTACGGCTCAGTCCACCCTAACCAAGATAAAAGGCTAATGCTCCTGATTTTCCTGTGTGATCCCCGTCACCAGGAGGAGGTTGCAGGCCATGAACTGCACACCCAGGACGCTGCTCATGGGCCCCGTGTACACGCCCACCAGCTCACTGGAGGAGCCATCGGCAGGCGCACTGCCGCAGGCACTCCTGATGTCCCAGACGCGCACAGAGTTGTCCATGGAGGCAGAGGCCACCAGGCCGCTGTCTGGGCTGAAGGCGAGGCTGGTGATGCTGTCTGTGTGGCCTCTCAGCTCCTTGAAGAGGGTCCCGGAGGCCAAGTCCCACAGCTTCAATCGCTGGTCCTCGCCTGCGGAGGCCAAGTACTTCCCATTGGGAGAGAAGGCAACAGCCAGCACGGGCCCGCGGTGGCCCGTGAAGAGCCGCACAGAGTTCCCCTGCTGGGCGCTCCACAGCCGGACAGTCTTGTCAGTCGAGCCTGTAGCCAGGTAGTTGGAGTTCGGGTGGAACTTGACACAGTCCACATCCGCCAGGTGACCTGCGTATATCCTCAGGGGGTACGTCCGATCCAGTGACCACAGCCTGGCAGTGCGGTCGTGGGACCCGCTGGCAAAGTACAGGCTATAGGGGCTGACATCCAAGTCCCACACCGGGTAGGCGTGCCCCTGGTACAGCACAGTGTTGCTGAAGGTGCCCAGGTCCCAGTATCGGATGGACATATCTTCAGAGCAAGAGAGCAGCCCTGAGCCGTCCGCGAGGAAGCGTGTGCTGTACACAGGTCCACAGTGGCCCCGCAGCGTCTTCATCTCCGTGCCCGTGCCGTCATCCTCAGTGTCCTGGGTGTGGGGGTGGCAGGAAAGAAAACACATACGAGAGGGCGGTTAGTGGTCTCGCAGGCAAGGATCAGGAGAGGGAAAGGCAACGTGCAGGGTTCCTGGGAGACGCAGCTGTGACCCTGAAGGGCAGCCAGGAACGGGACAACGAACTGCTCTCACCACTTACCAACTAACCAAGTAACTGGTCTTGCAGCCAGGGGGGA